>NC_046155.1:224335651-224395651 GCF_011064425.1 Rattus rattus | reverse complement strand
TTGAACATCGTATTATGACTGTCAGTCCAAACTAATGAACCTACCCTCCTAACAGCGCCATACACCAGGTAAAAACCAGTGCCAAACCATCCTCCAACACCAGCATGACCAAATGGGAGGGGCCTGGCCCTCCTCCATCAGACTCTGCACAATACTGTCCTTGTCTGCCAACTCTTCTCTACTGCACTTAAGCTGAAGCCATGGCTTTGCTCATTACTCATGTCAAGAAAAGAAAGAGGTCAAGCAGGGGCAGGATGTGTTCTCCTGACTGAAATAACCTGACTTGAATTTACGGATTTCTAAGATCAACCCCCTGCTAAGGGACATTCTCTACTTAATAGCAGCGGGTGTAAGACTGTTCTCTTGAGAGTCTTCTCATCTCTTTATAGCCTGTCTTGAAATAAAGTCCGATGACCATTTTTGTTTCATGCCCTTATAAACTATCTGTCTTGAAATGACTTTACCCTTATAAAAATAAAATGTAAAAATAGCATGCAAAATTCTCACGTCGCCTCCCACAATGTGAGTATTTTACATAACTGATCCAGACCAGAGAGTTAACATTGATAACAATTCTGCAAACATGTCTACAGAGCTGGTGCAGACTTCCCACTCTGTCCTGTTTATGGCCCAAGTTTCAATCGGAGATCACCCATGTGAATGAAGAATCCATAAACTAAGCTCTATCTATGTCTGTGTCTTATCCATCACCGGGTTCTGCTTTGCTAAGGAGCTGGTCATTATTAAACCCTGAGTGTGTCAGGCTAGATATTCACCCTTCTGCATTTCTGCTCTCACTCCATGTGCCAAGTTTCACAGCCGGTGTCCCTGCAAAGTATTTACAATTAAACTCCTCCCATGAAAGAAAAAATTATATATCAGGAAACACAGGTTACATGGAGGAGGAGGGGGGAGGAGGAGGAGGAAGAGGAGGAGGAAAAGGAAGAAGAAGAAGAAGAAGGAAGGAGAAGAAGAAGAAGAGGAGGAGAAAAGAAGAAGAAGAAGAAGAAGAAGAAGAAGAAGAAGAAGAAGAAGAAGAAGAAGAAGAAGAAGAAGAAGAAGAAGAAGAAGAAGAAGAAGAAGAAGAAGCAGCAGCAGCAGCAGCAGGGAAGAAGAAGAAGAAGAGGAGGAGGAGGAGGAGGAGGAGGAGGAGGAAGAAGAAGAAGAAGAAGAAGAAGAAGAAGAAGAAGAAGAAGAAGAAGAAGAAGAAGAAGAAGAAGAAGAAGAAGAAGAAGAAGAAGAAGAAGAAGAAGAGGCAGCAAGATCCAAGTCATTTCCCTGAAACTCAACACATTCACTTCTGCAGCAGACATCTTTCATGAGTGGTGGGCAGAATCAGAGAGGACGCCGAAAGAATCCCACAAGATCAGCTTCGGTTTCCCCACGTAGGGATGGTCAAGTGCAGGTCTAATATCAAACGAATTATAAGGAAGATACCTTTCCTTATATCCATAGCTTCCTTTGGGTATTATAGCTGCAGACCAAGGATTGTCATAAAACTCTGCAGCCCCCTGCAGTGCGGAGCCCACACAGCCTTCCGGCATCTCTGTTTGTGTGGCCGCTCAGAGCAATCTACCTACAAAGCTGCCCCAGCCTCCGGGATCTCCTCCCTGCAGTCCCCCCCTTGGAGCCCCCGAAGGACCTTTCTACAGAACTTAGAACTGTGTAGCTCCAAAGGCCCGGGGTGGGGGCTTCCTGGATGAGGATGGATGGAGTCCAGTCTCCAACAGGCTACATACCCCACAGTCTGAACTGCAGCCCTTGGCTCTCCTAGCCAATCTCCATCCTGTACACCCAGGAATATGAAGATTAGAAAGGACATCCTTTCTTGAAGACCACACGATCTAACTTTTTCCTTCCTTGCTGGTACTAAGAGTGGAACCTCGGGCCTTGGGCATGCTTCAAGTGAGCCTTCCCTCTGATGTTGTCATCGGAGTGATGTTATTTAGGATTCGGTTCTCTTGAGTATCTGCAAGGGACTGGTCCCAAGCCTGCTTGCAGGCATCAAAACCCAGAGGGTCAAGTCCCTTATAGGAGATAACAGAACATTCACATCGCCTGACCACCTTGATAACATCTGTAAATTACTCACAGTAACCATCTCGATACAAGCAGCCCCAATTCTGTATCATTTGAGGGATAATACCGAGGGAAAAAAAAGTCTGTACATGTTCACTAGGAAAGCAATTTTTCCCCAAAATTTTTGATCCGTGGCTAGCTGAATCCACTTTATAGAAGCCCTAAGAAAGAGTGCTTCCTCAAAGGATATTCTAAGATTTCTTTAACTCATCCGTATCCAACGATGATATCCTAATCTTGGCTTTTTATACCACTAAAGGTCACTAGCAAAAACCCTAGGTTGACATGAAGAGGATTCGTCACGCGGCATTGACAACATGTGCTGAGGATGCTCGTTACTGTTCAGATGATTCAACTACAAAAAGTCAACGCCAGGAAAAAAAGAAAAAAAAAAAAAAAACCCTTGGAAAAATAAGCAAACCCCAAAAAAAGCAAAGCCAGGGGTGGTATTTCATGGATGGAGTCCTTTCTCAGACTATTTTCCCAAAGCACCAAAGATATAAATAAAATCTAAAATCAAGCCTTCACTACCATATTAGTATACAGTGGAACTGAAGGACATTATCATTCACAAAACCAAGTCACAGAGTCAAATCTACACCCCACTCTGAAAGACAAGAAATGATCCCCCGACTGCACAGAGGCTAGGATATACGCCCCCTGCCATGCACACATCGTTCACAACTTTCAGTGAGGGAGAGAGGAAAGTAGGAATCACAGCTTTGGGGACAGGCTGGGTCTTGTAAGTCAAGAACCTCCTCTCATGGCAAGGTGCACACATCTGAGTGTGAGGCAAGCTAGGTCTCAAGGGCAGAGTTGCTTTCTGGTAAAACTGGCAAGTATTTTCGCTAACTGAGCAGTAGCTCACAGGGATCTGTGGTAGAACAGACCAACACTCCCGGATGCCTGAGGAGGCAACCACTTAGCAGAAGCAAGATGGGTCAGCCAGGCACTTAGGAGAAACCACAGCACAGTCAGTTAACTGCTTAGAGCAGGAGTCATTCAGATAGCCACTCCCACTATAAGCACCTACCCCAAGGGCAGGACGGAAGGTCATCACCTGGGCTCTTCAGGGAAGCAAGAACAGTTACTTACGAGAGTCAGCAAAAGATAAGACACCAACCAGTAAAAATCAAAGAAGTTAGATTTGGTTCGGTTTGGTCTCGTTTGGTTTGGTTTTTTTAAGACAGGGTTTCTCAGTGTAGCCCTGGCTGGTTTGGAACTCACTCTGTAGACCGGGCTGACCTCAACTTCAGAGACCCACCTGCTTTTTTGCCCCAAGTGCTGCGATTAAAGGCGTGTGCCACCACCACGTGGCTTTAGCAATACTATTTTGAAAAATAAAAGGAGACATGATTTTCTGAACCATCTACGTGTTTCCTCTTGATTTTTGTTTTTGTTTGATTTAGTTTAGTGTGTGTGTGTGTGTGTGTGTGTGTGTGTGTGTGTGTGTTTTCTTCAACGATTTGGGTTAGTTTGTTTGTTTTCAATTGGGTATATGGGTGGAGGGATACGTATATGAGTATAAGATCCCCACAGAGACCATAGCCGAGACAGAGACAGAGACCCAGTGTGCTGAGTTACAGGTAGCTGTGAGCTGTTCAACATGGGTGCTGGGAACCCACCCCAAGTCCTCTGAAAGTAGCACACATGGTCTTGACCGCCGAGCCATCAACCCTCCAATCCTGGCTTGGGTTTTTTTGAGACAGAGTCTCACCCAGGCGGCTAGGCTATAGTCAAACTTAGCAACCCTCCTGCCTTGACCTCCCAAGTGCTGAGATTAACAGGCATGTGCCAGCATGTCTGGAGTTACATGTTCTGTCTTTTAGACGTCTGTAAGCAACCTGCACACGACAGAGCAAGGGACAGTAAGTGACTTTCCTTAAGTACATTTGTTGGCAGCACTGTGAGGAAAAAAAAAATGTGACCGGTTTTTAGGGAGTTCTAGAATGTTCGAGCTTTGTGGCAAGGTGGGAAGAAAACATCCAAGTACTTTTTCTTTTATTATCCTTGATAATAAAGCCCAATGGGAAAAGTGACCAAATGGTTCCCGCCAGCCTATGGGTTCAGCTAGGGTTGCTCGGAACACTACCCCACTGTCACCTGCCACTGCCTGTCTCCTCACTGACTCTGCAGCTAAATGTACTAATTTCCCCAGATCCTGACTACTGTCACCAGCTCACATTGCCTGAGCAAACAGTGAAGTCTGCCTCAGAGACTCGGCTCTATCAGCTGGCCCCTCCAAAAGGCAACGCTATCCCTGTTTACAAACTGGCTTCCATGGGCACCATCCACCACAGTCCACCAGGCGCATTTGTCTGCACTCCGAACCCTGGTCATAGGACTGTGTCTGTCCCTGAGCAAACGTCCTCATGCAAATGTGAGGGTGTTCCCTCTTCAGAAGATACGGGGATTAACACGTATGAGTCACCCGCAGATCCAGCTTACAGCTGCCAACACACAAAGACAGTCTCGTCCAAACATGGACACTCCACCCACTCAGACTGAGAATGAGATAAACATCTATTCATGACAGTTAGGGCCAGGGCTGTGAGGAAAGTGAAGAAATCCAGGTAGTAACTGGACAGAAACAACCCAGGAACTGGAGGCATTTGCTGTCTGGTAGTGCGTGTGTGTGTGTGTGTGTGTGTGTATGTGTGTTTGCGTGTGTGTATGTGTGTTTGCATGTGTGTGTGTGTGTGTGTGTGCTTGCGTGCATATCTGTATGTGTCTGTCTATGTGTGTGAATATATATATGTCTGTGTATATATGTTTATCTGTGTGTGTGTTTGTGTGTGTCTGTCTGTGTTGGTATCTTTGTTTGCATGTGTGTGTCGTGTATCTGTCTTTCTGTGCAGGTGAATGGGTATATGTCTGTGTGTTTGTGTGTGTGTGTGTGTGTGTGTGTGTATGTCTGTCTGTGTCTTTCTCTGTGTGTGTATATGTATGTGTGTGTGTTGTATGTGTATCTGTATGTCTGTCTGTTTCTGTGTGTCTGTTTTTGTGTGTATTTGTACGTGTGTGTGTGTGTGTCTGTCTGTATCTGTGTGTGTTCATGGGTACAGGTGCTTCTTAAGGCCAGAGGTCAATCTCAGGTATCTTCCCTAGTCACTGCCCACCTTGGTTTTTTTTTGAGAAAGGGCCCCTTGTTGAAACTCATCTAAGTTAGCTGGCCAGTGAGCCCAAGGATCCTGTCTCTGCCTCCTCCCCCTTGAGATTACAAATGTGTCAGCACACTCAGATTTTTTTCAACTAATTTCTGGTAATTAAACTCAAGACCCCACCATGGCAAGCACTTTACTGACTATTGTCCCAGCCATGGCCTTGCAGTCTCTAATATAATGTGGGAGAGTCAGAAAATAAAAATAAAAAAAAGTCCAAACGAGGGACAGAAAGGATAAGCATTAGTTCTCACTGCGGCATCTCCAAGTCGGGGCACTCAGCAACCCGTTCTCAGTACCCAGATGGCGTGGGCTGCTCCTCTGACCAGTAGATTTGGAGGGGAGCGAGGACTGCGCTGTTCTATGCTCTGCAGCCCTGACAGAGCTAGCCAAGTGGTTCAGCTTGCAAGCCACAGATGTCATGGCACCTAGGACTGACTGGCCAGAGGCTGCAAAAGGAACAAGGAAAAGCAGTGGCAGAGAAAAAAGGTTATGATGAGCTGCGCTAGAGGGAGAAGCACAGAGCTTACCTATGATGGCAGGGCTCATCAGCACAAAGAGAAAGGCGGGATGGAGAAAGGAGCTCAGAGGCAGGGCTAGCAAGGGGGAAAGCTTCAAAGAAGGTAGAAACGAGAGACAAGCCTCCAGGTTCAAGGCAGCCTCTCCAGCAAGCGAGCCATTCCCAATCGTGTCAGTCTGTACCCTTCGCCATTAAAGCCGTCTCTGGGGAGTGTCTGTGAGTAAGGCTGTCTGGCCAACAGAGTGTAAATATGGTGAATGTAACAACGTTGATTTTGAAATTAAGAATATTGGGCCGAAATAACTTCCAGCCAAATGCCGATTAGTGGCAAGCTACAGAAACCAATGTTCCCACTTGGCATGCAAGTCAGTCGGTATCCAGCTTGGGGGAATGGCTGGCCTTGACCGTTCACGGACACTGACATCCACTGATGCCCGTGGCCCTCTTGCAGGATACACTGTGTCAGGAGTCAAACTCCTACATGGAAGATGAGGTATGTAAGCTTTCACGACGGCAAGGAAGACTGCCAACTAGGGTGTTCTTTACTTCCGTTGTGGCCCAACCCAATTACCCTCTATTTTGTTCTGCCCGGACCATGTGCCCTGGAAGGCAGCTCCCTGGCTCCAGAGGTGCTGACTGGACCCACAGGAAGCCCAGAGAGTTCAAAGCTATTTTTATGAAAGTAAATGATACTATACAATGCTTCCTTTTCCTCACGGTCACAGCCAAAAACCATCTGATGCCAAGAGGAAACAGACGTTCCTCAAAGCACCACGAGGCCAGGTGTCAGGTAGCACCAGCTGCCTGAGCCAGAGCCAGAGCCACCCCTGAACTCCAGCACAAATACTTGCCGTGGACTCTCAAGCCCATCGAGATGTGACTTTTGGTGACAGAAGGACAATAGCAGGCAGCATTACTACTTCTGAGTGCATGAAAGTCGCAGACTTGAGGGATCCGTGATGTTGGCTCTCCTCCAAGTCACTCTCTGACACCCGCAAACCCACCCCACCCCCACCCCATGACGGCACAAGAATGAGCAGAGAGGAAAAGGAATCCAAACAATGACTCAAGGCTGTGGATTTCATATTCAAGGAGTAACAGGTGTGTGGGTCTGGGGACATATAAATTCTCAAAGCGCCTTTCACCTCAGCAGGGCAAAGAGCCAAACACAGAAACCTGACATTAAGGCAATGATGTCAGAAGTGAAAAGCACCATCCTTCTCCAGCCACACCACAGGATAACTTCTCCCACGTAGCCACTTGAAACACACTTGACCGTAAAGTAGCAGAGGCACTAGTCATCCATCTATCGTACGCCATCTTTAAGGCTTAGCGGCTCACACATGCTGGGTAAGCATGTTACTTGGTGACTGAGAGTGAATGGGAGTGAAGTAAGAGGCAAGCAGAAAATGCTCTCCAGAATAAAGATAGCCAAAAGCTCACACACATCCCCCCCAGGTAGTATATGAATGTCGTTCTTAAAGAGCTCGAAGCTGGACGGAGTTGGACAGTGGGGTGAATCTCAAAGGGGTCAGGATGAGGAATAAGACCAAAATAGATTGAATGAAATTCTCAAACAATGAATAAAAATATGTTAAGTTTCTGCGTTGCTCTTTTGTTTGTTTTTTCATTCTCCCAACATGAGAACAAAAATTGGAATCCAGAGATCGCGGACAAGAGACATGACTGGGAACGTAGCCTCCACAGAGGCAGCTAGTCTGCCATCCCTTGGGCTAACAGTGCACGGCAACCGCCATCAGGAAAAAGCCAAGTGACAAGTCAGAGTCATCTAGGTTTCTCTTTCTTTCCCTTTGCCATTGGAGAGAAAAGTTCCCACTATAGAATATACAAAATAGCCTTGTTGTGTATATTCCATGCTCTAAAAAAAGTCTTAGCTGTCTGTGACGTAGACAAGGAAATACAAGTGAGAACAACACTGTGTGGAAATGAAGCTGCCTGGGCAGGTCTGCAGTCCCAGTCCTTGGGATGTGACAGGGCGGAAAGGTCACAGAGGGGAGGCCAGCCTAGGAGCTCAGTGAATTCTGCCTGAGCTATACAGAAAATCCCGGTCTCAAGAAAACAAAGAAATAGCAACAAATCTGACAGAATGAGTGGAGAAAAAAAGATGACGGAGTTGAGCCCTCCAATGTCTGCTACCGGGATAAAGGAATGCTATCAGCGTGAGAACATCACTACGACTGGTTATGCAATTTACAGGGTTTAAGTGGGTTGGATTATAATGATATTAATTATATAAATACAGTCTTTGGAGCATGGACAAGAATAATTCAGCCACACCACCAGGCCATGTCAGAAAACTAAACAATATGCGGGAAGCGACTAAAGAATATTATAAAGTACGATTGTATCTAAAGATCCTGGCCATGTCATTTTTTTTTTTTTTGAAACTGTTAATTTCTCTTTTGTTTATAACAATTGCTCCAGAGAGTACTTCTCTGTTCCCTGATACTTTTTTTTTTTTTTGGATTTTATTTTTAATACTTAACTTTTTCAAATAGTTCCCCACTGAGGTCAAACCCAAAGGTTCCCACTGAGGTCACACCCGACAGCCCCGAAGAAGATCGTAGAGGAAATCCTTGATGCCTACGTCGGAACAGCCGCATATTTAAGATAAAGAGGAGCAATGGTCCGCTCACTACCAAGGCTTCTGCTTCTTGCGTGGATCTCTTCACTCCTTCATCCCCCAGGATCTATCATCCCAAGGCAGGCACTCTCCAAAGCACTGAGAACAAGACCTGGAAGGCCGAGAAGCCTGAAGTAAAGAGCACAAGCAGTAATGTGGCAGGCGCCCTGAAGCAATCCAGCAGGCACATGGCAGAGGATTCCAGTGCAGAATCCACTCCGGAAGGGAGTCAGGAAAGAGGTGCGATGCCCAATCCCAGAAAGAGGAGAGGGAGAGCCAGCCAAGGACCAGCATACCAGGCAGGAGAGGGAGACCACAGAGGGCACTAACCATGGAGCCAAAGACCTGGTATTCTTCTAAGCTTTTCCCTGACATCTCAGAAGCCCACCAGGGAACATTCTCTCCCCGATCTTCCCCCAGGCAGGAGCATTCTATTTTCTATGTCCCACCTGACCCACTGCCCACCTAATACACCTCAAGAATCTGACTCTCCGCAGCACCACACAGGGCTGCAGTTCAAAGCCTGTAAGCGGGGACCCCGCAGTATTCATGCTTTCAAGAAGCCCAGCCTAAAAGTTAGCACCGGCAGAGATTAAACAAACAAGTCACTAAGAAAACAAGCCAGGAAGAAGTAGGCTCGTTAAATGGATACAGGGATGGGTGCTTACTTATTCAAGATGCCCTTGTTGGAGACTTAGTGCCACTATTAATCCCCTTTGCTCACTTATGACTCTGGGGGTTAGGAGGAGCTTGCGAGAGTCTTACCCAAACGTGATCCTCACAGAACAGACACTTCCAGGCAAACCTTCCATCTAGACCAGCCGCTGAGCCTAATCCCTCCACACACACATTCAGCAGACAGGCAGTAAGGGAGAGACCAGGACAAGAAGTCTGCTCAATTGAAGGAGCTCGAGACCCCAAATGAACAACAATGCCAACCAACCAGAGCTTCCAGGGACTAAGCCACTACCCAAAGACTATACATGGACTGACCCTGGGCTCCAACCTCATAGGTAGCAATGAATATCCTAGTAAGAGCACCAGTGGAAGGGGAAGCCCTTCGTCCTGCTAAGACTGAACCCCCAGTGAACTAGATTGTTGAGGGGAGGGCAGCAATGGGGGGAGGATGGGGAGGGGAACACCCATGTAGAAGGGGAGGGGGAGGGATTAGGGGAATGTTGGCCTGGAAACCAGGAAGGGGAATAACAATCGAAATGTAAATAAGAAATACTCAAGTTAATAAAGAAAAAAAAATAAAAAGAAAAAAAAATTAAAAAAAGAAGTCTGCTCAACAGAGTGAACTGTGAGTCCAAGGTATCTTTTAACAACTGACAGTGTCAAACCCTTCCTTCAGAACCTGATACATTTCAAACAACACTACAGGAGCTCTGTGGTGTGAAACACTGTCCAGTCACCCAAAACACCAAAATCACTTCGAATCTGTCACACCGATTTCTTCTCTGACCAAACCATGCCGCTGCTTACTCTCTGTGAAGGAAGACGTCCGAGTAACCGCGCCATTCTGGGCGAGTCTCCTTTACCTGCCTGCAACTCTCCACTGACTCCATCCGTGGCCACGGATGTCTCTTCCATTTTCTCCCTGGCTCGGCCGGGCCCTCCAAATGTGGTTTCAATTCCCAAGCCAGCAGTACAGATTCTGCCGAGTCACAGAGATAGGCATCCCCCTCGGCTGGAGGGAGGCCTTGCTTTGATGCAGTCGAATTGAAAAACAGGGCCCGAGTATATGGGAGTGAGGAGAGATGAGTCCCTCCCCAACTGCCCAGACCAGACCGGCTACATTCTTGCCTCTGAGCAGAGCCCAATCCCGGTGTACACCTCAGAGCCTCAGCCAGGCGTCGAGCCTGTCGCCTTAAAAACCCTGATTTGTGACAGCCCTTATCTGCCTAGGCCAGCAAAGCAAGTATTTCTGCAATCACCACAGTGCTAATGGTTCAGCAAACAGAGAGGCAGGCATAGTCCCCCTTACCTCTCCCCTCCCGCCACCTTCGGCTTCCCTGTGCGTTCAAGCCAAAGGCAAAACTGACTTGGGCAAAAATATTAAGGAACTTCAAACCGGCAAATACTTTTCTCCCAGTTTCTAACTCTTGCAAGAGAGCCTCTTACAAATTTTGCAATCTGGTCTCTCTTGGTTTTGCAATTAAAATTTTCAGCCCCTCCTAATCCATATGAATCCCTAAAGCTTTTAGGGAATCCATCTACTAAATAATACATGTTCTCCAACTGAAAGGTAAAAGACTCCTGGGATGAGAAATACTACTGAATAAAATGCCAAACACAGCTTGGCCGACCTCGGCACACAGCTCTGAGCATACTTTGTCCACAGTGCTGGGTTTGTGCTGGCCCTGCATGAATCTGGCAAACCTGAAGTACCAGGTCTGATGATCCCTTTAAGGAGGTCTTCCTTAGCTTCCACAGCCTATCTCAGCTGCCTCAGGATTCGCCCTCAGAGCACTGCAGAATGTTTATCCACTGGGCAGCTAAGCAACTATGTGTATAGTGTGACACCAGATTTTTTTCTACTACTGGGCACATTCGAGAGTCCAGACACCATGATGGTTGAAGTCTGTTGCTCAGGCCTGGTACCGAGCATACAGCAGGGAGCAATCAGACAGTCAATGCCCCAGAAAACAGTTACCTCTGTTAGAAAGGTTTTCCATGACATTCTGCTGTCACTACCAGGCTCTGAGCAAACCAGCCCACACTTGTTATTATCACCTTTATGGTGAGTTATCCCCTGGTGGGAAGTCCATGAATTCGGACAGGAAAAAGACAACTTCTAACAGGAATGTGCATCCCCTCTCGTGGTGATGCTAAGATCATAAAACACACTACAGTCTTGGCAGGTGTCACAGAGCTGAGAGGTAGCTCAGTAGGCAAGGTGCTCGCCACCACAGACGATAGCCTCAGCTAGAGCCCTAGAACCCACATAATGGAAGGAGAAAACCAACTCCTGCAAGTTACACACACGCGTGTACACACACACACACACACACACACACACACACACACACACACGGAGTTTAAAAACCTCCACATTTTCACGTTGCCTCACAGACAGATCGAGTACTTTAAACACTACCATTTGGTTCAGGAAAGCATAGTTATAAGAGCCATTAGCGTGTGCTGTTAAATGCGCTACCCAAGCACATTTAGCACAGCCTTTTTTTTTTTTTTTTAAGTATTTTGGTAATGTGTGTCAATATAATTGGCTTCTTTTATTTTTGTGCACTTAAACTCATTTATCTGGCTTCAGCCAACTGCTAAAATGGCCCAAAGGGAAGGAAATGCACTGGGGGGGAAAGACAAAGAAACGCCTACACCCCAACCACCATCGAGAAAAATACGCAGTGGATGCACCGAGACATAGCTGTGTGTTGCTTCCAGTGGGCTGACCATGTTTTCATTCACTCTGAAGAGCAAAAAGATTTTCCTAAGAATGAAAATGGCTTCACCACTGAGCCCTGAAGACCATGGGTTTGGAGGAGGTTTCCAAGCATACACAGAGTCTGCTCCTCTCACGTCTCCAGGTCTTCACCACCTCAGCTTTCCAAATGGAGATTGGCCCTTCCATATCAGCTGTACTGACTCCACGGACACCGATACAAGTTGGCCAGGAATAGCAGAGGCATCAGCAGCACCTGACCAGAGGCTCCTTTAATCAGCTGATGGTCAATGCCTAGAGAGCACCAATAAGAGTTTCAATGAGAATGCAGAGGCCAGACCCGGATGGAGTTTGAGAACCACGGGCACCATCCAAGTTGTGGGCTCACACAGGAAAGGTTCCCAGAACACCCCAAAATCAAATTCTGCCATGTCTCCTTGGCCACCAATGGACCCTGGATGCATAATTCTAAATGAGTGTTCAGTGCCATGTAACACAGAGTTAACACAGGTTCTAGCCAGTTACGCTCAGCACCTCCCGTTCCATTCGATAATTTTCTCCATCGTTCAGGCTAAAGGGAAAATGACAGGAGGGAAATGAGCCCTACGTGCTTCTCCCTCTTTTCCGTCACCCTTGTCTCTGATACTTAAACTCCAAGGCTAGTCAGCCCGCTACAGGTGTCTCAGACCCTCCTAATAGTCACAAGTCCACCTCAAGCCTCACATTGCAGGCAGAACCTAGATTCCTTTGAAAAACGCAAATGCCCCAGTACGCTCATCTGAGGGTGTGTGAGATGATGAAGTCTGTTTTCTGTACAAACCCACCAGGCTGCTGTCTACAGCAGGTGAGACGGGGGGAATTAAAGCAAGGGTTTTTGAGGTCCAGGTGACCAGAGACCCAGAAAGAATGGAGAGTCTGGGACCCTAACTACCTCAGTAGAACAATTTAATCTTAGAAAATCACACGTTCCTCCTGAACAGACATTCTTCCGTGACAAAGAGAAGGGCCTAGCACATCCTTCTGAGAGTATTTTATCTCTAAAATGCTACAGAGCTCGGCTACGGTACGACATAGCCAAGAAGAGACTAGCGGTTCCTTCAATCATCTAATATCTCTACATGTTATGGGGGTCTGTGCCAACACATTCACCACAGTTATATCTGACCTAGGAGAGGAGTTGTCTCAGAACTCCCAGGCCCTACAGTTGTGTGGCATTACTAGGAAACAGAATACCACAAATGAATTATCTAACGGAAAACATTCTACCATCGCTAGCGATACAAAAAGCAATATGTGAGGACCACATGAGAGGAGAAACTTGCCTCAAAATCCCACATGCACAGTGTGACCCAGAACAGGATTTCTAAAGCCGTGGAGTCTATCTCGGGGCTCACAGAAGGAATATAAAATGTTAGGGCAATCATAGTAATATATTGCTATTAGTAAAAGACACTACAGGAAAATCATTGAGGAGGCGGTATTGTTCACAGAGCTGTGCATGTGGCTGCCAAGAAGGTGGGATTATGTTGTATTTCCTATACTCCCAATACTATCTATCTCTCAATAAATTATTTCTAAAGTAAACCTCTCGCTATATATTTCCCAATTCTAAATATAAATATTTATAGATATAAATATAAACACATATAGTGTGTTTTTAGATTGTGTGTATGTGTGTGTGTGTGTGAGAGAGAGAGAGAGAGGAGAGAGAGAGAGAGAGAGAGAGAGAGAGAGAGAGAGAGAGAGATGCACAGTGTATACCCATGAAAGTGTTAAGGGTGCAAGTGCCCACATACACGTGCACAGAGGCCAGAGCAGGATATCAGTGTTACTCTACGACTCTCTTCTCCTTGTTCTCTTGGGATAGGGCTTCTAAATGCTTGGCTGAGCTAGCTTGCCAGTGAACTCTCAGGATCTGTCAAAAGCAGCCATGCTTGGCTTTTGACATGAGTACCAAGGATTTGAACTCCGGTCCTCACGTTTGCAAGGCAAGTACTTGTTCTCCCTGGGCCATCTCTCGGAAACCATAGTTGGATTTTAGTCCTACTGGACTAAAGCTAGCAGCAAATCTGCCCCAGGCTGGCTGTCGGGTTGACCTCTTTCCCACTGGCCATCTCTTCTGCCATCAGAGTGTGCATCTCTAAATGTTATCATTAAAGGTTGGATCTGGAAAGTCCAACAAGAACAAACTGCGAGAGTCCCAGTCCCATGGATGGTTCTGTTGAATGAAAGTGCCCCACCTAGGATCCAGTATTTGAATACTTAGTCCCCGAATGATGGTGATGTTTGAGGTCACCGAGGGTGGGCTTTGAGATCCAAAGTGGCACTCACGCTGCTGGAAAGATAGCTCAGTGGTTAAGAGTGGTTAAAACTGCTCTTCCTTCTCAGTTCCCAGCACCCACGTGTAGTTCACAGCCTTCATCACTCCGTTTCTAGAGGATGGAAGTCCTCTTCGGGACTCCCTGGCCCTGAATAGGTGTGCGGGACATACAGACAAGCACACCACACACACACACACACACACACACACACACACACACACACACACACACACACAAAATAAGGTGGAAAACAATTCAGGAAGAACATCCAAAGTCAACCTGAGGCTTTCACAGGCACGTGCACATGTACACATGTACACACATGCTCACTCGCACACATGCAGATATAAATAAAACAAAAGAGTAATAAATAAATAAATGACTCGAAGTTTTGCTTTCTTCAGTTTACTCTTCAGAAGGACCTAAACTCGTCTCATGTCCGCAAGTCTGGACTTGAGCTGTATTTGATGACAGTGGCCAAGAAAGGAAGGATTCTCATGACCTCGGAGGCCAAAGGGTGAACCTTTCCTCTTTTCGTTTTTGTCAGTCTGTCTGTCTGTCTGTCTGTTTGTTTGTTGTTTATCTACAGTTGTGTTGTCGTTCTGTTGGTTGCTTTGTTTGGCATAGGGCTTCACTCCATAGCCGAGGTTAGCATCATTCTTACTGGTAATCCTCCTGCCTCAGCATCCTAAGTGGACTGGATTACACCACTATGAATAATATCAGCTTTAACTGTTGTTTCCTTCGTGATTACAGTCAACTGGAAATTTGACCGAGATATTTACAAAATGATTCCACTGAGAGAGAAATTCTAGTTACAACGGTCTTTGCTCCGTTTTCTAATGTAAGGCTTTACTTTAGTCACTGTTCCTCAATACGGCCAACTCTCGGCTGGGATTAGAGCCTCAGCACAGAGTCACTTTATGTATATAAAACCCTAAATTGCACTAAAAGTTTACCAAAACGTTAGTACAACTGATCCCTAGAAACGTAAGCCAAGAAACTCAAAGTTCGTCTGCACTTACACAATCATCTGACCCCTGTAACCATATTGAGAATAATAAGAGAAAAACAACCAAAGCCAGTTCTATAACCCCAGCGCTCGGCTGTCTGTGATGCCCCTAAGCCGGAGAACAGTTTGTTTATGATTCTTACAAGCAGTAGTTATTTCCTGTCTTAGACATGAATGTTTCTGAGAGCCACGCTTTAAAGGGAAAAAAAAATGATTTCTTCAAGGCTGACTTCTGGACCAGGAAGAACTTCAAAGCTGGATACTAGCATCACCCCCCACCCAATCCCTGTGGCTATCAGAGGGTGGACACTTCTCAAGGTGCTTTCTCTGGCCTTAACAAAATAGCAACGATAATTTAAGAGAAGGAAGATTTATCTGGGCCCTTTGTCTTAGAGGTTTCTGCTCTTAGTCTACTGGTTGCCGTACTCTGCGGCCTCTGGGTGGTGAGGTGGGGTACCAAGGCTGCTCAGTTCCCGGTGGCCAGAAAGCAAAAATCAGGGAGGAAGGAATCCCAGCATCACCTTCAAAGACAGCCTCCCAGTCTCCCTGACCTAACAACTTCCTTCCTCTAGGGCTCACCCCTAACATCTCCACCACTTTCTAACCGTGCCACGGGCTGACGATGTGCCTTTTGGCATGCAGCCCTTTGAGGGCCTTGCGGAGCTGAACCATAACTATGGTAAGAATTAAACAAACACTGAAGCATGTGGAAGCGTGTTTAACATGATGAGCCAAGGGCAATGAAAATAATCAGCTGCTTCCGGGCAGCTGAGGCCTGCCAGCCTTTGCCAGAGCCTAATAGGCTATTAGACTCAGCCACCATCTTCCCCAGACCCGTCCCCATTAGGGTCAAAGGCACAAGTCCAGTAGGTAAGGCATCAAGGAAACGGAAGGTGTTGGAAAAGTACGCAATAGACCCAGGAATGCCAGGTCAAGTAAATGGTCCCAGCACTTAGAGATGCTAACAGCAACCTTGCTAGCTGCTTACACCATGGTTGAGACTGGCAGGACTGGAGCTTACTGGCAGGCACTAATTTCCTTGATTAGCATTTCCCTCCATGACCCTACTTAGCAGCAACTGGCCAGAGTAAGCCCTCTCTTCCTCACCCTCCTGTCCCCTCACCTGCTAGAGCATGAAACCTCTTAAGAATGCTACCACGTAGATGTCTGATGCTCAGGCACCTGCTAACCTACTTAGTAGTCCATTTCATAAGGGCCAACAAAATAACTGATTATAATTAATAAGACAATTAAATTAATAACCAGTTGCTGTCTCCATGGTTATTGCAATTTAGAACACTCTGACCTGAAACTTAAGTCCAATTCTTAAAGATGCCCCACTGTTGCCCATCAACAGCCTACAGAAGGTAAAAATGCTGTAAAGGACACACAGAAGCGGTAACGCGCTGTTCAGGTGGCGAAGCACTAACCACGCAGGCCTGACAGCCTAGGCGTGATCACCAAATCGTGCGTGAAAAAGCCAGATGCCGGGCACACATCTATAATGTCAGCACTCCAACAACTGAGATAGGACCATAAGGCAGAGTCGCCTGGAAGTTCATAGGCTTAGATGCCATCCATCTTGGTTTCTGAGACACGACCTGCTTTGGACCTTGGGGGCCTGACTATCAGCCTAAGGATCGCTAAATGACCAAAAGGCTTCAAGGATCCACCTGTCTCCCTCAGAGTTAGGATTACAAGTGTTCACACCAAACAGGCTTTTCCTGTGGGTGTTTGGGATCAAACTCAGAATCTTAAATTTTTACTTTTAATAAACTGGAACGAAAAACTTGGGATGGGTATACACAATGTATCCAACAAAAATCATGATGTATAAAATTGCATAAGGCAATGTGCCAAGCTTCCTTATTTACAGTGGAGATCGTGGAAACCAGAAACAAGAGGATGCTCATGAACCACAGCATCTCAAGGAAGTCTAAATCCCAGGACTAGGATTGGAAGCATAATTTAAACCTCTAGGTCTTGAAGTCTGACGAAATGCAACATTCACATGCAGAAACCCTAGCAAGGCTAACAACAGCATGTGGGGAGAAAGACAGACCTACAGCTCAACAGCCGGATAGACAAGCACACCTTGCACCATACCCTGAGAAGAAATTCACTCAAGTTGCAAAGACAAGATAGAGCAGTGAGGAAGTTTTACTTCTGTTCAAAAGATTTCCCCCCCCCCCCAGGACTTTGTCTCATGCTCACTATATGGTACAAAGGAATTAAAATAAGCACCACTTCTTGTGAAGAAATGGGAAGGAAAGGAAGGACAGCTATTAGAAGGCAACTCCTGGGAGAGCTACAGTGTGCTTCATCAATGATGGCGGCAGCCTCCCGTGAGGTCAGAACAGTGGCCAGATATTGTGGGATGATGTCACAGGTGAGGCAGGTACAAGACACAATGAGGCCTATCATTGGACGAGAAGGAAGGATGGGCGGGAGAAAAGTTTGAAGGAAGAGGAGGAGAGAGAGTAGCCGGGGACAACATGGAAGCTGAGGTTAAGATCCCACGCTGTACCTTTACAGGTTGTTGTGAATGTTCTTAAGGGATGGATGTGTACAGGGCTTTGTATGTTTAGGTGGGCAATGATATCTTATCAATTGGATCAGAGGTTATTATGTTGTGTGTTCTTTCATGTAGAGATTTAAGTGTAAGAAAGTGTGCAGCGGCTAGAGACACTGGACCGCCGCGGAGTTGGGATTTGTGTTTCTGGCATGGAAACCTGCCTTGAGAGCTAGTTACATAGAGAGATTGCTGCCAGGCTCAGAGAGAGGCCTTCGGCAGTGCGATATAGGATGGAGCAGAGCGGGTGAGAGGCTTTGCTGACTGAGACTTAAGATATCTAGCAGATATCTTGGGGCACCGAGGTGCTGGACCTAGGGAGATAAAAGACAGAATTTTATTTTTTATATTTTTACAACAAGATATTACAAGGTTCTGTGTGTGTGTGTGTGTGTGTGAGAGAGAGAGAGAGAGAGAGAGACAGAGAGAGACAGAGAGACAGAGAGAGAGAGACAGAGAGAGACAGAGAGAGACAGAGAGAGACAGAGACTAAAAGCAGAGTACCCAAGTCAAAAGTAAAACTTGGAGAAGAGATAACAGAGTTTTTCTTATTCTCCTCCTCCTCCTCATTCACCCCCCCCTTATTTTTATTCTTATTCTGATGCAGAAAACACACAGACTTGAGGTCCATCTGGAAGCCATATCCAGGAAAAGAATGAATATAAAGCAAATCCGTTTGCTGGCCACGGTGTTGTTCACCTTTAATCTCAGGATTCGGGAGTAGAGGTGGACCTCTGAATTTGAGGACAGAATGGTCCATATAGCAAGCTCCAGTCCATCCAAGTCTACCTAATGAAATCTTGTCTCCAAACGCCAAAAAGACTCATGGATTGAAAGAGCAGGTTCACACCTGAGGAAACAGACCTTTGAGAAAAGTTCAGGTATCCAAGGGTTCTCTGAAGGCCCAGTCTGAGAACGGCTTAAAACGAGGAATACAAGAAAGAGAAGGCTTGGCTCCTGTCGCTGGGACAATAATTAACCAAGACACCAAGAGTGAATTAAGACAGACTGCCAGAAAACATCCTCTTATGCCTTCCTGGATGTGTCAGCAACCACCACAAGTACTTGGAAGGTACAGGCCAGAGAATCAGCCTCAGGCCCTCAGCTACATGCCAAGTTCAAGGCCAAGCTGTGCTACTTAAAATCCAGTCTCAAAACAAAACAGAAAAGAAAAGAAGACAACCGACCGAACAACATGGCATTTGCCTGCAACTTGCTGATTCTCAGCTGCAAATAAAGTTCTATCAACATCCACATCATTAGAATTGAAGAAGTGGTTTCCCACACTACTCTGCCCCATCTCTGAGGTAAAAAAAAATCTTTTGTGTCAGGAGCTTAAAGCAAAACTGGTCCACTCTGACACACACAGTTTGCAAAATTGATGGGCAATGTCAATCTTGTAACTAATCATTTTCTTTACTTTTCTGCCCAAAAGGACAGATGGAGACAAATTTGCATCCAAAGGTTAACAAGGCAACAAACAGAACATCATCTATCAAACAGGCAAGAGTTTAGTAGCACATGCTATGGCGGCCTTTACTCCCAGCCCTCTAGAGGCAGGGAGAGCCAACTAAGTACAAAGTCAAGATATCTGGTCTACACTGTGAGTCCCAGACCACAACTACATCAGGAAATTCAGTGTGTGTGTGTGTGTGTGTGTGTGTGTGTGTGTGTGTGTGTGTGTGTGTGTTACTCAACTCCTACCTAATTCTCTACCTTCCTCGACTTTTTTTTAGGAAATATTTTCTCCATTTAAAATAAATCTTCCCCACAGGCTAGGCATTTAGCAAGGAAGCGGTCAGTTCCCATGCCCCTAGCTCTTACGCTGTAAATAACTGGGTGAAGTTTTAAAAGTTAATCCATCTCCAGACACTTCCCATAAGAAACACCGACATTGGCTAAGGCTCCTAGACCCCTACATTACGGGAAGTAAACGATTAACAGACTGTGTTTAATTTTCAGTGAAAGTAATGTAAATGAAAATAGCACTAACAGGGAAAGCCACAGACCAGTGCACTTAGCCTTCTAATTGTCTAGACTTTCCTTTAACATAGGTGCATGTCCCAACTCAGAGTCACTGCGATTCAACCGTATGAGGTCAGTAAGAGCCACCAAGTACCATGTGTCTCTAAAAAGGAATCAATAATTTTCTTCCTCCTCTTCCTCCTCTTCTTTCTCTTCCTCCCTCTTGTTCATTTTTTTTTCTTTCAATTAATGCTGGGAGATAGAATCCAACGCTCTGCTGGACAAAGCTACACTGAGTTACAATCGCAGTCCCACGGTGGAATGCTCTTCCCGCTGTGTGTATGCCCGTGTGTGTGTGTGAGTGTGTCTGTGTATGACTTGCACACAGGTATGTGCCTACACTTGCCCATGCTGTACTCATGCAGAGCCCGAAGAAAGACATCAGAAGTCTTCTCTATCCCTCTCTACTTTGCCTTTTGAAGTAGGGCAAACCACGGAACCTGGGGCTTGCCATTTTAGCTCCCAAGCTCCACCTGTCGGATCCACCTGTTGCCAATCCCCAATGCTAGGGTTATAAGCACACAAGTCGTCTTAGTTTAGTTTCTGCTGCAGGGATAAACATCATGGCCAGAAGCCGTTTGGGGGAGGAAAGGGTTTACTCCACCTTACAGGAGAAGGCAAAGTAGGAACTTGAGCAGAAACCATAGAGGAACACCTTTATAGGTGTGCTTCCTCTGGCTTGATCAACTGGCTTTATTGTACAGCCTAAATCTACCTACCAAGGGACAGCAATGCACACAGTGGGCTGCCCGCCACCCACATCTATTAGCTACCCAGAAGACGCTTTTTCACAATGGGTTTGCCGTCAGAACTCAGGTGTTATGAAAACCACCCCTAATTCAAAGCCAAAATGGGAAAGGAAAAGACATCAACATCATCATAATTAGACTTGTAGATTCCAGCAAGCCCACGACTGGCCACCTGCTCTACAAATGTGGTGACATTGACAAACGAACCATCGAAAGGTTTGAAAAGGAGGCTGCCGAGATGGGGAAGGGCGCCTTCAAGTATGCCTGGGTCTTGGACACACGGAAAGCTGAGTGTGAGCGTGGTATCACTGCTAACACCTCCCTGTGGAAATCAGAGACCAGCAAACACAATGTGACAATCATAGATGCCCCAGGACACAGAGCCTGCATCAAAACCATGATTACAGGCACATCTCAGGCTGACTGTGCTGTCCTGATGGTTGCCGCTGGTGTTGGTGAAGTTGAAGCGTGTATCTCTTAGAACGGGCAGATCTGTGAGCGTGCTCTTCTGGCTTAACACCCTGGGTGTGAAACAGCTAATTGTTGGTGTCAACAAAATGGATTCTGCCGAGCCACCACACAGTCAGAAGAGATACGAGGAAATCGTTAAGGAAGTCAGCACCTACATTAAGAAAATTGGCTACAACCCTGACACAGTAGCATGTGTGCCAACTTCTGGTTGGAATGATGACAACATACTGGAGCCAAGGACTAATGTGCCTGGTTCAAGGGATGGAAAGTCACCTGCAAAGACGGCAGTGTCAGTGGCACCACACTGCTGGAAGCTTTGGACTGCACTCTGCCGCCAACTCGTCCAACTGACAAGCCTCTGCGACTGCCCCTCCAGGATGTCTATAAAATTGGGGACATTGGCACTGTCCCCGTGGGCCAAGTGGAAACTGGTGTTCTCATGACATGGTGGTTACTTTTACTCTAGTCTGAGGTCTAACTGAAGTCAAGTCTGTGGAAATGCACCACAAAGCTTTGAATGAAGCCCTTCCTGGGGACAATGTGGGCTTCAACGTAAAGAACTTGTCTGTCAAAGATGTTAGACATGGCAATGTTGCTGCTGACAGCAAAAATGACCCACCAATGGAAGGAGCTGGCTTCACTGCTCAGGTGATTATCCTGAACCATCCAGGCCAATTTAGTGCTGGCTATGCTCCTGTTCCGGATTGTCACATGGCCCACATAGCATGCAAGTTTGCCGAGCTTAAAGAAAAGATCGATCATCCTTCTGGTAAGAAGCTGGAAGATGGCCCCAAATTCTTGAAGTCTGGTGATGCTGCCATTGTTGACATGGTCCCTGGCATGCCCATGTGTGTTGAGAGCTTCTCTGACTATCCTCTTCTTGGTCGTTTCGCTATTTGTGACATGAGGCAGACAGTTGCTGTGGGTGTCATCAAAGCTGTGGACAAGAAGGCTGCAGGAGCTGGCAAAGTCACCAAGTCTGGCCAGAAAGCTCAGAAGGCTAAATGAATATTATCCCTAACACCTGCCACCCCAGTCTTAATCAGTAGTGGAAGAATGGTCTCAGAACTGTTTGTCTCGGTTGGCCATTTAAGTTTAATAATAAAAGACTGGTTAACGATAGCAATGCATCGTAAAACATTCAGAAGGAAAGGATGTTTTGTGGACCTTTGCGTGTGTGTGTGTGTGTGTGTGTGTGTGTGTGTGTGTGTGTGGCAGTTTTAAGTTATTATTTTTCAAAATCAGCACTTTTTAATGGAAACAATTTGACCAAAAATCCGTCACAGAATTTTGAGACCCATTAAAACAAATTTAATGAATGAGAAAAAAAAAATCAATCAAGAAGATGTCCTGCCCCCAAGAACTAGAAAGATGGCTTAGTGGTTAAGAGCACTTGTTGCGCGTACAGAAGACCCAAGTTTGGTTCCCAGCACCCCCATGGCAGATCATGACCATCAGTAACTTCAGTTACAAGGGATCCAGAGACCTCTTCTGGACACACTGCGTGCATGTGGAGTGCTTACATACGTGCAAAGAAAACACTCATCATACACATAAAATAAAAATAAATCAATCTTTAAAAAAGTTTCTAAAAGAAAGAAAAAAGGGAGGGAGGGAGGGAGTTCAAGAGAAAGAGGTAGATAGATAGATGATAGATAGATAGATAGATAGATAGATAGATAGATAGATAGATAGATAGATAGATAGATATAGGTGGGTGGATGGATAGAGATGAATAAATTAAATAGATGATAGATGAACAATTACATAGATAGATAGATAGATGGATAGATAGATAGATAGATAGATAGACAGACAGACAGACAGACTTACACGACTCACACAGACATACACACAGACCAAGTCAATGGATGCTATATTCAATCGATACTCTTTCTTCCCAGGTATGTCAAGTTAACAACCACGATTAACCATCACATAGATCTTGTTCACCTTTTATGTGGGTACTGGGGTACTGGGGATCCAAACCCAGGTACTCTGGCTTTTATGGGGAGCACGTACGCAGTGAGCCATCTCCCCAGTCCTCTCCCTTCTCTCTCCCCCACCTTTCCCTCACCCTTGAGAGAAAAAAAAAGTGAAGAAAGAACTACCTGGGGAGAAGTATCCTGAAACACTTCAGCTGCTTCTTCCATTTCAGAGGATGAAGTGCACAGGAAAGGATCTGATTAGCCCAGCAAGGGGGCCAGTGTGAAAGGACCATGAGCTCACAGGGCCTCTGTGTCCTCACCAAGAGAACAGCTGTTCCTAAGACTGGGGGCGATCCCGTGGGCGATCCTGAGGGCTCCGGCATCCACAAGTGTTTTCTTTCCAGGCAGGTTCCTGCTGGTGCCTCACTGTCTGAATTCATGCATGGCAGCCTGGGCCCTGCTGGATTGCTTTCTCCAGGGGCAGGTAAGGCTGAACACAGCTGGTACAATGGCATGAACAAGGACATGAGAATGCCCATGGTACCGTCTCTCCTACAAGGCTACCTTGTCCAAATGTCTACTGAAAGGCAATGGCCTGACCTAATAGTCTCTAAAAACAAAGCATTGCCAAGCGGGTGAGCAGACCAAGGGCTGTTGCCTTGTAAGAACAGAGAAATGTGAGGTTAGAGTTCGCTAGCCCCAGATGGTGTCGCAATGTAGTCAAATCAAGCCAAGTCCTCTCTTTTACCCACACCCAGGCCCCAAAACCTGAGTCCCCACGCCCACCCCCGCTTGGCCGCATTCTCACCATAGCTGCCCACACTGCTGTGGAGTCTGCTGCAGTGCCTTGACCTATTGACCTGCCAGGCCTCAAGGAGTGACCACAAGGAGCAGCCATAGCGGGGAAAAAAAAGAGGAAGATGGACAGACAGGCCAAGGACCTGCTTCTCATCCTGTTTTTAAGATCACAGCAGATATTGACAATCAAAGGCCCCTTTTAGCTGCACTTCGGTCTTTGTCTTCCCACAAAGCAGGCTTACTTTCCAAAGTTTCCAACAAGCAAATTAGCTACTTTGGATCACAAAGCAAACTGTGGGGAGGTTGGCTCAATGTTAGGGACTTGCCTAGTATGTGCAAGTCTCTGGGTTTGAGCCCCACCAGTACCTCCAAAAGACTAAGAAATATCAATATAAACATAATTGATTTCACAAAGCAAGGTAACTGGACATCGTTTTACCAAGGGAGGCTGGGTAAGCCACTAAACCTCAGACCCTTTATCTAGTTTGGGGTTTTGTTTTGTTTTCTTTTCTTTTTACTTACTTATTTAAGTACACTGTAGCTGTCTTCAGACACACCAGAAGACATCAGATTCCATTACAGATGGTTGTGAGCCACCATGCGGTTGCTGGGAATTGAACCCAGGACCTCTGTAAGAACAGTTAGTGCTCTTAACCGCTGAGCCATCTCTCCAGCCCAGTTTTATTTTGTTTTAAGGAAAAGGAATAAAGTCTTAACATAAGCATGCTGTTACCCAGCTACACCCATAATCTCAGTTTTGGAAAGGGATTAAGAGTCTATACCATGGCCCCAAATTAAAAGAGGTGTCCACTCCCCTGATCAAGAACAGTTCTACAGGCTAGATTTTCATTACCAACATCGAAGGTTTGTCATGAGTACATTATGGCCGTCCGTGAGCAAAGCGGCAGCTCAACCCTGAAGTAGTTTAGAAAAGGTGTCCAGGTCTCTTCCAGCCAGTGACCGGAGGGGGTGGATGGGAGGAGCCACCAGGCTGCTCAGAGAAGGAATAGGGAAGTCAGACATGCTGCAGTATTTTACTGGCTCTCCCAGGACTGGAGCCACCAGGAACATTCTTAGGCCTTGAGTAGCAGCTTTTCATTTCTAGATTTTTCAGACTGAGTCTGGTGTTCACTCCCAACACTGGCTGGCTCCCTCTGGTCTGGGCAGGCTGCCACGGAATCACAAGGGCCACTCCAAGATTTTGGTGTTTTTGTCTTAAGCTGTGGAGAACCCTAAGCTAAACGAGTGAATATTCACTAAACCTCCTTCCCTGTCCTTCCCCTCCCTGTACCTCCATTAAAATGACACTCAAGATTTAATTTCGAAGTTAGGCTACTCTGGATGGATAAATAAATAATGTGCATACTATAAATAAGTATGAATATTAATGTAATGAAAATATTAGGAAAGTGGCTCGCCTGGAGGACTGACTGGATAGTTTTTCTTTATAAAACAAGAAAGAACCCTTGCCCTAAACTGTACATGTTAGAGGTCTTCCTTCTGACCCCTTCTAGACCCATGGGGATCTCAGAATCTTGCAAACACACATACCCAGGCCCAAGCACACAAACCCATGCAATCTCCTTCTATCGTAGACACTCGAGTTCTGCAATCTGCTTAAATGAGCCCTGAACTCACTCACTGGCCAGGACTGGACCACACCAAAGTGGCTCTCTTGCCACAAAGCACATTCCTCAACCTCCCCACAGATAAACGAAGCCCTGTGAGTAGCAACAATTGCAGCATCTACCTATTCCCGCTGTCCTTCACAAAGGGAAACGACGTCTTTCTTTTGAAATATCCCTTCTCGCCTTTGCGTGGACTGTGCAACTTGGACAGAGCTGAAGGACTAGAAGACAGGAAAGAGCCCTGGGGTTGAAGAGGCAGTTCAGTGGTTAGAGCACATACAGTTCTTCAGGAAGACAAGGGTTCAGTTCCCAGCACCCATATTGGTGGGCTCACAATCAACTCTAACTCCAGGACCAAAAGATCCACCCCCCTTTTCCGGGCACACATGTGGTTCACATAAACTCATATAGGCACACACACATACACACAAACAAATAAGTCAGTTATTTTTTTTTTAAAGAAAGGAAGAGGGAACCCTGAGTCCTGAGAGACCCTTAGCCTCGTCTGCTCCCTTCACCCACCAAAGCTGACCAATAAGATGAGAAAAATTAATGGCGATCCTATTTGAGCCACTGCATTTTGAGGTTTCTTCGTCACACAGTTTAAAAATCTCTCTACCTAGTGCATTTGCCTATGATCTAAATCAACTGCCTTTTAGTTAAATTTAGCAGGCCGTGTGGCAATATCAGACAACTATCAGGATCACAGCTGAAAGAACAAAGTACCACTCCCGTCCAGTGAGAAGGAGAGGAAAGGGGGAAAAAGAAAAACAAAGCCACAGAGGAGGGACATTGTAAGAAGCAGTCGTGATTTCAGAGATTCTTCCAGAAAATTGTATCAGGTAAATAACAGAAGGAAACAATAAAAGATATTTCATATGCAAATGAGCCAGAGCATCCAAAGTCCACGAAGTGAACTGAAAGTGCTTAGTCTTTCTTAGATGCTCTTTTGATTTAAAGGCATCAAAAACAAACAGAGAGAAGCCCAGAGCACCTGCCTACATCCCAGTACTCAGGGAGCAAGAGAGAGAGAGATGTTTCTTGGAGAGCGGCATGAACTATATGGCAAGCTCTGGCTCAAAGCAAATCTAGGTATATTGGATATATTTAAGAAATGAAAGCACGAGTTTAAAGGTGGAGCAGCTAAATGTCCTTGCTTTGCAAGCACAAGGACAGGACATAAGTTCAAACCACATAAAAGCCAGGCATAGAGGTCAGGCTGGCAAGATGTGTCAGAGGTTAAGGGACTTGCCCCCTGACGATGCAAGCCTAGGAACCTAAGTTCGCTCCTCAGAACCCTCATAACAAACTCCGAAAAGTAATTTGTTCTCTGACCTCACACGTATGCACAGCATCCTACTAAAGCATGTGCATACACACACACACACACAGAGATACACACACACACACACAGAGATACACACACACAATACACACACACAGACACACACACAGATACACACACAGATACACACACACACACACACACACACACACACACACACACACACACACACACACACACATACACACACAGACACACACACACACAGATACACACACACATACACAGATACACAGATACACACAAACAGATATACACACACAGACACACACACACACAGACACACACACAGATACACACACACACACACACAGAGACACATACACATACACACACATACACAGATACACACACACACACACATATACACACACACACATCCACATACATGCACCACACACATACACACACAGATACACACACACATACACAGATACACACACACATACACAGACACACACACAGATACACACACAGACACACACACACATACACACACACATACACACACAGAGATATACACACACACATACACAGATAGACACACAGATACACACACACATACACAGATAGACACACAGATACACACACACAGATACACGCACACACACACAAACACACACACTCCCATAAATGCACCACACACACAAAAGCTACACATTTAGCCGCACTTCACTCTGCTCCCTGCCCAAAAAGGAAGAACACTGCCCGCCACCTTGGTGTTCTCCTGGGTTCATGGGGTGGAGGGATCCTGGAAGTCACTGCAGGTCACATGGTGGCTAGAAGTAAAGGAGAAAAGGTAGAGCTAAATAGACTATTCCGGGAAAAAAAAAAAAAAAAAAACACAGGAAGAGAAGCTGCAGAAATTCACAAAAGGACAGGATATGCTTGGAAAGAGCAGAACGCGCGACCTAGCAAAGCTGCTTCCCGGCAGGGAAACGGCATCACAAGGGGTCAGCCAGGGGCTAGACAAGCAAGCCCTCAGCCCTCGGCAAGACTCAATCCAACTGGGGGTCTTGGTGACGGTGACCCCTCCAAGGACAAGTAATGGTGATAGGTCCCATTTTGTCACTCTGACAGCCCCAGTGTCACAGCTGGACTGAGATACCCTGGAGGCCTGAGAACACAGAGCGATTCCAGGTAAAGGAGTTTCAAGTTGTTATCCCACATCCCCAGGATGAGGAACCGTCCAGAGACACGGTTGCTGAGCGCAGGAGGGCCCAATTGTGCTGGGCTGTGGCGTGGGGCTGGCAGAAGGCTGGCCCAGGCAGGGAAGTAGCTAGGAAGAGAGAGAGCTCCCGCCCTGGATAGATAGGAGCAGACCTCATCAACTAAGACTAACTGACGTTTGATAGCGCTGAGCCTGAGGTTACAGGTGGGTCAGCCTCTGGAGACTACTGTCTACCACACACGGCAGGGGAGCCCAGGAACTTCAAAATTGCGGGAATGCTACTTGCATTGCAGCAATAGGAGCCATCCCTCCAGCAGGGAGTTCAGTAGTCACAGGAAGCCTTCAGAGTATGAAGTCACAGGTGTCTGAGGACAGGGACTTCTACCGTGTGTCACCACCAAACCTCAGTTCTTATCAGTGAACGTCTATTACTCAATCTAATCAGTGCCTGATACTGGAGAGCTGGGCTCAGAGTGTCCCTTTATTTGGGAATAGATGGCCCCGGCTGACAAAGTGTAGCAAAAGGAAATAGCTCCACAAGGGATGAGCTGAGCCCACAGGAGGGCCTGCTACCGAAACAATTGTTACATATAAGGAATAGTCCATTCCATTCATCTAGAATCCCGACCTACCACTGCCGTCTAAAAAAACCAAGGCTCAGCTCTCTCTGCCTTTGGATTTGACAGGTTTGACTTCCATTTCATGTTCGTCCAAAGTGTGTGTTTAATTTTGCTGTGTGTAATCACTAATAATATACAACAAAGGATTCCTTGAAAAGAAATTAAACGCACAGAAAAAAAAAAAAAAAGAACGAAGTTAGGTCCTCCACATGTAGAGACACGACCCATGGGCAGTTGCTTCTCTGCATACTTGCAAAAATTAGAAGACAGCCCTTGGCTAGAAGTCCAGCCACCCAGGGAGTACGATCTGGGATCCTGAGGGAGAGTAAAAGAACCCACCCAGAGTAAAGGCGTGACTTCGTAAAAAGATGGCTACGGAGCTGAAGGAAGCACCGGCCACAAGCAGACCCCTGGGCAGCCGAAAGCATGAGAAACAGTCACAGGCTGTTGGCAGTCACATGGCAACCCCACCCTGCCCACGATTTCCCTTCCGGTGTTCAAGCTCTCAAAAAGAAACTGCCCCGGCACTTAAACCTTTCCTGTGGATCTGAACTTTCTTTCTGACTCTTACAACGCCCCTTCCTTTTTACAAGGCTTTCAGAAGAATTTTTTGCATTATTACATAGCTTTAAGAATTTCATGTTTCTTTCTTCTTGTCCCGGCCGCCATCGGGGAGCAGCAACCATGGCTCTGCACTACCCCATGGCCGTGGGCCTCAACAAGGGCCACAAGGTGACGGAGAAGAGCGTCAACAAGATACACGGCCGGCCAGCGCAGCGTGCGCCTCACCGAGCACACCAAGTTCTTGCCGGACATGATCCAGGAGGTGTGCAGCTTTGCGCCCTACAAGCGGCGCGCCATGGAGTTGCTCAAAGTTTTCCAAGGACAAGCGCGCACTCAAGTTCATCAAGACGAGAGTGGGCACGCACATCCGCGCCAAGAGAAAGCAGGAGGAGCTGAGCAACGTGCTGGCAGCCATAGGAAGGCAGCGGCCAAGGATTGATGACCCTCCCCCAATAAAAGATCATTCCTGCAAAAAAAAAATAATAATAATTTCATGTTTTCAACTTTTATTCTTCTATCTACATTCATCTAATTCTAATTCTGTACTATTTTGAATGATCTTTTTTTTCTTTTCAGTAGTTTTTTGTTTGATTTGGGGTTTGTTATTGTTGTAGTAATCCTTGTTGTCGCTTTCTCTTCTTTTACTCTGTTTTGTTCCATTTCCTCCTTTTCTATCTTCCTCTGTGCCCCGCCTGCAGCAGTATTGGGTTTTTTATTTCTTACTCTTACATCCAACTGATTTTATATTTGATCCTTTTCATTACTGGGCAACTTTCTTCCTTCTTTTTCTACTTTTCGGTATTGTTTCAAATATCCTGCCCCTTTCTCCTCTCCCTCATCATATCCTCCACCGCTCTTCTTTAGCACTTCTGATGCTGGAAGACTCCACAGAGAACTCTTAGAACTAATACATAGTCAGCAAAGTAGCAGGACAGAGAAACATACTCAGTAGCTTCAGGCTATCCCAGTTACAACTTATACCCAGACACACACACATACATACATACATACATACATACATACATACATACATACATACACACACACATACACACATACATATATACATACACACACATACATATATACATACATACATACACACACACATATATATACATACATACATACATACACACACACATATACATACATACATAGCTAGCAGATGTTTGAAAAACAGTTTTTTAAAGTACCTAAGAACACTAGATCAATAACTCAGTCAATAAAATGCTTGCGTATACACTTAATACCCTTAGTTTTATCACTGAAAGGATGGAGATAAAGAGAGGGAGGAAGTGAGGAGGGAAGAAGAGGAGGAAGAGAGGAAAGTCAGGCATTAGGAGACACACACTCATAATATCAGGAGACTGATAACACCAGGCAGAAAGGCAGAGATCGCCAAGGCCCACTGAGCAGCTAGCCTGGCCACCGAGAGGCTTTGTCTCAAAAAACATAGGTGGACAGCACCTTACGAACAATACTTGGGGTTGCCTTCTAGCTCAACAAACTGACCACAACAGAAGACAAGGCAAGATGCTCATAAATTAGCAGAGTTAATACTGCAAAGGTATCTGTACTGGGTAAAACAATCTCCAGATGCAATCCCTATCAGAGTTTGAGTAGCATTCTCCACATAAATAGAAAAAGCAATCATAAACTCATATGGATGCACAAAGTACTCCAAATAGCCAAAAGAATCTGAAAGTACAGTGCTGGTTATATGACAGTACTTGGTCCCAAATTATACTGCAATGCCATGGAGTCACAGAAATAGACATATAGACCATCAGAAGAGAATGGAAGGCCCAGAAACAAGCCCAACACCATAGTCACCTCGTGCTTGGCAAAGCTGTCCAAAACATGTAGTGGTGAAAAGATAGCCTCCTAACTGGTCCTGGGAGAACTGGATGTCTCCACGAGGGAGTGTGAAACTAGACCCCTATCATTCTGAACAAGTGATGCATCTAGGAGAAAAACTGGCTGGCATCACTTCATTAAATAGGTGTTTGTTTGCCCTTTTAAGGCAGTGTCTCACTGGCTGGCCTAGAACTCACTACATAGGACAGGCTGGCCTCCAACTCACAGAGCTCCACCTGCCTCTGCCTTTCAAGTGCTGGTGTTAAAAGCATGCATCACATGGAGGATGGGGATGGGGGTGGCTCATGCCTTTGAACCCAATACTTAGGAGGCAGAGGTAGCAGATATCTAGGAGTTCAAAGCCAGTCTGTTCTACACAAGGAATTCCAGGACATTCAGGGCTACACAGGGAGATCCTCTTGATTGGGGGAGGGTGAGGAGTGGGGAGGGGGAAGGGAGGGGAAAGCATGCCTGGTCAATTGATGATACCAAATAAAAATTAAGTAAATCTTAGACTGAAGGGCAATGTTGGCTACCACTCACATCCTTCCAATAACACTGACTCAGTCCTCACTCCACACCTGGCTGTTGAAAAAAGCATCCCACGAACCTTCATCGGGGAAGCTCAGTCAAAGGCTGCCGTAAAGCAAATCAATCAGTATATAAAGGTACTATAAAGATCTGTCTGATATCTGCCTCAGGGACTACATACTTGTTAGAATGAATAAAAATGGCAACTTGTGTATTCTCTCAACATATATTTGGAGCAGATACTGGGAGCCAAGAGGTCCTTCAAACTAGGGATCCAACCTGACAGACTACCTTCTCTGCTGCCAGTCCTCAGCATTCTGACAGACAGACACAGTGGGCACATGTGACACGTGACTTCTGGAGTGGCAGGTAAGAATAGGAGGTAAAGTACCATGATAGAGGATGCTGTCCTAGGGAGATTTTGCTGTTTGAATTAGGTAGGTCAGGCAAGTCTCCAAAGATGGGAGTTAGTCACAGAGATGGAAAAGCAAACAGGAAAAAAAAATCCCTGATCTGAGAGATACCTGCTTACACAATGAGAAAAAAAAATGAATGGTGACTTACCGGGCTCTGTAGACCCCCTAAACGTTAGCTTTCATGAAAAATAGAACAGGGACTTACTTCATACTTGTGTACCACGGTCTACCGCTCTGAAAAGAATCACTTTACCATGGGCTTGACTTCAGCTTTACTGAGCCGTCTTGTCAATTTTCCATTGTTATAAGAGAGGACCTGAGGCTGGATAGTTTACCAAGCATAAAGGTTTACATAACTCACAGTTCAAGAGCTATCCAAAACAGTATGGCACTGGTGTCTACCAAGCATCTGGTAAGGACTTTCTTGTTTTATCCTAACTCAGTGTAGGACACGACATCATGAGACAGAGCAGGCAGGTCAGAGAGAACGATAACCAATTGAATGCAGTAATACAATGGATCCCTGGACAATCCATTAAGTTACACACGGATGAATCTACCTACGAAGACTGAACACTCGTGCTCGCCTTACCTCCAAAGACCCCTCTTCAAACTACTGACAGTTGCATTGACTTGTGGTTTAAGTTTCCCACACATAAAATTCAGAGGACAATTCAAATGACAGCAGACGCCAGAGACAGAATCGGCGGTTTGGAGATGAAGCTATTGAGAGACAAAATAAGACAGTGATTGAGAACTGACCCCTGGAAAAAGGACCCGTGGATTTTACAACATGGAGATTTCTAGTAACCTGATAGCCTGGCAGGGGCGATCCATGACCTGAGTGATTCCCGGACAGAATGGGATGGGATGGGAGGTACAACTGTTGGTACACAAAGCTCTTGAGAAAGCATTTCTTAGTGTGAAGGTGGGAGGAACGGTGGCAGCAGAACTCACAGGTAGGATCAGGCAAAGGTCCATCGAGAGAGGAAAAAACAAAACCAGGTTTGTCTCCTGGCGGGACCCATGAATGAGGAACTGGCAGGGATGAAGACAGGAGGAGAAATATATCAAGTAAAAGAGATGAAAATACCATGTACAGAGTGGGGCTAACCTTGGGTTTTGGCTAGTCCTAGTTAAGGACAGATGCCACATTAGAGAGGTATGGTGTGGGAGCAAACGGAGTCCCCTTCAGTTGGACTCTATTCTCTTAGGACAATGGTTGGCGACGTCACCAGCCGAGAGTTGGGATGAAAAGAGTGAACGTTTGAGGAGACGGTATGAAATAAACGTCCAGAAGAGTGCGAAAGGTACTCAGCCACGTAGCATCAAAGCCCTTACTGTGGTCACGAGGGGCACCTGGACATAGAACTGGGACTCGGGGCTATGATCCAGCCACCTTCCACTGCCTGGAAGACGAAGAATTCAGTGCAACCAGGGAAGCGGCTCGACACGCGTAATGGGACAGAAAAGACAAAGAGCCACGTGAAGGAGGAACATTGACAGCAGTAGGGTGTGTTGGCAATGCTGCTGGGGTCAGAGATGGCTGGAAATATCTGGCATGGGGAACAGAAATTTAAACTCCTAGAACTGATATGATGAAATCCTATGGGGCATGGTCAAGACCAGGACGTAACCCCCAGAGCAAAAAAACAAGACAACCAGGAAGAGAAGACACTGCTGGAAGGACCATCCCGGTTTATATTAAAATGAGTAAAGCAAGAGTAACTCTTAGAAGGCAGGGGATCACTGAGTGACCGAAGGAGTATTGTAGTTTGAATGTGAAATGATCCCAATTGGCTCATGGACTTGAACACTTGGTCCCCAGCTTGTGGGTTTGGGTAGGTTGTGGAACCTTCAGCAGGTAGAGCCTCATTCAGAGAAGTAGATCACTGGGGGTTGTAGCAAATAATATGTATTTGGGGTTTTCTACCCCACCTTAGATCATTTAGTTCCCAAATAAAAGACGCAAAACCTGTATATTTACAATAAGCCTTAATGAGTTATAGCTAAGCAGATATCAACCTTCAGTGCTAGTTTGTGTACTTCCCTGTCAGTTACCTCAAGTTATCACTTGCCATATTCCACCTGGGCAGCTCTTACTCCAACAGGCCAGCCTTCATGGCCAAGTGTCACAATTCACCTCTCTGTGGCATCTCCTTCCTTGTCTCTCTCCTCCCTCCCCCTGGTCTCTCCTCAGATCCCAAGCCCCATCTACCTCTCCTCTGCCCTGCTACAGGCCCTAGGCATCTTTACTCAAACAATAGTTTTAAATTAAGAAGCAAGGCTTGCACAACAAAAGCTGAAAACCTTGAATCAACTAAACCTTGTGATAGAGAGTTTGGCTTTACAATACACAGCAACAGATTGAACCTTGACAAGAGGTGGGCCCTGTTGTTAGCCAGGCCCTACTTCCTGGTCCTGCGCAAGTTCCTGAATAGGGAGGGATTCAATATGACCACCCAGCCTCCTACTCCTGCCCTCAAGCCTTCCCTACCATGATGGACTGTTAAGCCTCTGTGGTGGTCTGTATTTTCTTGGCCCAGAGAGTGGCACTATTAGAAGGTGTGGCCTTGTTGGAGTGGGTGTGTGACTATGGGTGTGGGCTTTAAGACCCTCATCCTAGCTGCCTGGAAGTCAATATTCTGATAGCAGCCTTCGGATGAAGATGTAGAAGTCTTAGCTCCTCCTGCACCATGCCTACCTGGACGATGCCATGTTCCTGCCTTGATGATAATGAACTGAACCTCTGAACCTGTAAGCCAGCCCCAATTAAACGTTGTCCTTCATAAGAGTTGCCTTGGTCACGGTGTCTGTTCACAGCAGTAAAAACCCTAAGACAGCCTCTTTAGAAAACAAAACAACAACTCTTTCTCCCTTTGTTGTTCTATCAGTGAATTCAATCAGAGTCACAAGAAAGTAACACTGAGACAGTAAGGAAGTGACAGGCTTTGGCTGGAAATGCAAAGTGTATAATGGAGATGCCAACTGGAAGATCTGATCTAGACGTGAAATGAGAAGCAAGGACATACTGCTCCACTTCCTCTGGGGCATGACCATGGTAAGAACGAAGCCATGTGGAAGACCATCATGGCAAATAAGTCAACATCTTTAATGCAGAAATTTCCTTATGCAGCTCGAGTTTCACTAATTAAAACGTAAATAACTAAAACCTGAACCAGGCTGTTAATTAGTAATTTATGTCTGATTATTTGCCACTTTTAGCAAAAGGGAACGATTCGTCAACAAATAAAAATTCATTATATGCAAAACTGGGTCAAACAATATCACAAATTCTGTCCTTCAAACCTTGTGTCTACTCACCTTGATCTGAGCGACCCAGTCACTGAACGGCTGTAGGACAACAAAGGCCGAAGTGAGACCCTGGACTTGGAGTGACAGCAACGGTGTGAGTCACTGAAATTACTGCTGAGTTCTCAGCCATCAGAATCCCCAGATATTAGTACTGTGAACACAGGACCCTAATTACACACCATGTCCTCCTCTGTAAAACTTTTTGATGGAGCCTGGATCTCCTGGAAGGACATAATCATAGCCCAGCGAGGAGGCCCAGTGAGTACAAACGCACAACAGCAAGCCTGACCACCTGAGTCTGATCCCCAGATCCACAAGTAGGACAGAACCAACTCCCAAAAGTCGCCCTCTGACCTCCACACTTGCGATTTGTTGCACATGTGTTTATACAGACATACATGCACGCACACGCACGCACGCACACATATATATGTATATATATCTGTATATATTAAATGATTATTGCAATCATTTATTGACAAGCTCTGCTCTCTTCAACCTACAAAGATACACGCATCTCTGTGTATGAGAGAGAACCAGAAAGAGAGAGCCAGAGGTCAATATCAAGTGTCTCCCTCTATCATTTTCAACCAAATATTTTTAGACAGGTCTTTCTTTCAATACTCCCACAGCTCACCAATTTGGGGTAGACTGCTGGCCTCTTCATTGAAACTGCCCCACCCCCAGCACTGGGGTCAAAGATACATGTGCTACTGTTCCTCCTGTCCCCACTTTTAGGTGGTTACTAGGGACCTAAACTCAGGCCCTCATATTAACTAAGTCACTCCCCAGCCTGAGACTAACTACATTTTACCTGTAAAACAGCATCCTATGACCTAGGTCAACGACCTACCTAAATATTAACCTTCTCAAAACATTCACTGTCCTATATTCCAGTGCCTTCCATTTTTCAAATTACCTCTCTAATGCTGGTTCCATGTTCAACCTAAAACCTCAGAAAATGCAAAAGAAATAAAATATGCAAAACAGCTATAGAAATTTTAATAGTATCCTTTAATAATGAACATATGTGTGTATCAGTTTATATACATCAAGTTTAATTGCTCTTAGAGACCAGAAGAGGACTTCAGAGCTCCTAGATAGGCCTGGAGTTACAACCAGTTATGAGCCACCCCTGTGGGTGCTGGGAACTGAACTTGGGTCCTCTGTAAAAGCAGGATATGTTCTTAACTGGCAAACCCCCACCTCTCTTTCTCTCTAGCTCCCTCAATACTATCATTATATGCTCTACAATCTACTAGAGAAAACAGTCAAGATTCCCATGGTGGTTTCAATAAGAATGGCTCCCATAGGCTCGTGTAATTGAATGCTTGGTCTCTAGTTAGTGGAACTGTTTGGGAAGGATTAGAGGTGTGGCCTTGTTGAAGGAGGTGTGTAACTGGGGGAGGGCTTTAAGGAGCCCAAGTTATTCCCAATCATTTGCCAAAATAAACAGAAAAAAGTAAATTCAGCTACTGCTGCAGGACCGTGCCTCCCTGCTACCACACTCCCCAACAAGACCGTCCCAGACTATAACCCTCTAGGACCATGAGCCCCAATGCTTTCTTCTGTAAATTGCCACTGTTTTCAGGGTCTAAGCACCTGACACATAGGAATCAGCAACACACTGCTCCCAGCCATTACAAGAGGTTTGAAAGGGGATCCTCTGCTTTGCTTCAAAGTTAATGCACCACGACTTCTGTGTGTGGTGGCTCAGGCAGTGCACATTCGAGTTAGTCCACTGGATAGACAACTAGGGAGGATGGAACTTTCCATCCGACAGCTTCTCTCCGATCACCAGTCCCAAATGCTCCCCAGCAGAACACAACCAGAAGCAGGCGCCTGTTGGCTGAATAATTACGACTTCAGCACATCCCAGCTTTATTGACTCAACTCCAATGACCTTTCCACTGCTTAATTATTCCCTAAATGAAAGGTATTTTTCAACATCTGCTCTCGATTTATTTTTAATTTGCATTTACCCCACCATCTCTGCGGAAGCTGAATTCGGTGACACAGGATGACATCATCTTCGCAGCGCCAGGTTAAACACCCCTCGTCTTCAGTTAAAGATGAGCTGGAATAGTTTCTCGAGCTCTTCTGCCTACAGATTTTCTTTTAGTTGTCCAAGATGATTACTCCCACTTCAAAATAAGATTAGTGCTCTTTCCTTGCTATCTTTACAAAGAACTCTTGTTCAGCGTCGCATGAATACGCCATTTCCTCAAGTATATCCTGTCTTCTAGAACACGGATAGGAAAAATAGATACAAATATCACTGAAACTTTTTGTTTTAAAGTAATGTACAAGCCAGGCCTGGTGGACAAGATTATGAGCTTATCATTCAGGAGGCTGAGGTAGAAGAACCATAAGTTTGAAGCCAGTCAGAACACACGGCAATAGCCCATTTCGGGAAACAGATATTTAAAAATGAGAACTAAATGAGCTGGAGAGATGGCTCAGTGGTTAAGAGCACTGACTACACTTCCAGAGGTCCTGAGTTCAAATCCCAGCAACCACATGGTGGCTCACAACCATTTGTAATGAGATCTGATGCCCTCTTCTGGTGTGTCTGATGACAGCTACAAGTACTTATACATAAGAAGTAAATAAATCTTTTTTAAAGAATGAGAATTAGAGTTCAACCCACAGAGTCCACATAAAAATGGACAGGCATGGTAGCCATCTTGTAATCCCAGCACTCAGGACAGTGACCGATGGGCCTTATTCAACCCTGAGCACAGCAGCAAACAATGAGGACTAGGCAGTAGCCATTGCTGAACGGGGAGGAGGGTACCCACACAGGAAGGTCTAGTGTTTTTAGACCAGAGGGAGCCCCAAACGTCTTTACTGATCACTCGCTGCGTGTGAAGACTCAGCTAAAGTCTGGCGTCCAAGAGTCAAAAGAGGAAAGCATATTCAAAAGCCACTGCAGTCAAAAGTAGAAATACAGAGGGAGAAAGAGGGAAGCATGGACTCGGGAACAGTAGCTGGAGGGCAGAAACTTCAAAACTGCATGACAGGAGAGGGAGAGCAATCTGGCAGGAGAGCCAAAGCCAAGTCCATTGGTTACACAGGCAGAGCAGGACCACAGTCTGGGCCCTTCACAGAACAGCCTAGCCTCCTGCACAAGGGTTGTAGGGATGAGGGACAGGGGAAGTACATACTGTTAGGAAGACAAGATGTTTCAGACCTCATGATGTGCCTCCTTTAAACAGTACATCCCTGGGGACTGGGAAGACACCTCAGAGGGCTTGCAGAAGAGTCTGAGTTCAAATCCCGAGCAAACAGCCATGTCAGAAGCTAAGCGTGGGCATGTGGGAGCACCTGGAACCAGAGTGCTTCAGGGGCAAAGATAAGAGGACCTTAGAGTTCCCTAGCTGTCAGCCAAGCCCATATTCAAACAGATACCGTGCCTCAAAAGAATAAAGCAGAGGGTAACAGAGAGATGCCCTCCTCTAACTGGTCTCAGTATACCTCTAGGCACACACACACACACACACACACACACACACACACACACACACCACACACACACACACACACACACCACACACACACCCACACCTCCACACACACACACACCACGCCCACACACACTTTACACACACCACACACACATGCTCACACACACTCACACACTCACACACACACACACACACACACACACACACACACACACACACACACACACACACACACACACACACACACACACACACACACACACACACACACACACACACACACACACACACACACACACCACACACACACACACACACACACACACCCACACACACACACACACACACACACACACACACACACACACACACACACACACACACACACACACACACACACACACACACACACACACACACACACACACACACACACACACTCACACACACTCACACACACTCACACACACACACACACAAACTCTTCTGGCCTCCAGAGGCACCAGGCCACAGACCTACACACAGGCAAACATGCATACACCTAACAATAAAATAAAAATGAAAATGAGAAACAAACAAACCAAAACCACTGTTGTCAAAAGCAACCTTGGGAGGAAAGGATTTCTTTCAACTTACATCATGAAAGTTAGCCAGGGCGGAAACATGGAGTTAGGAACTCTCCAACGGTGACTGTGGAGGAACACCGCTTCCTACCTTGCTCTCCTTGGCTTGCTCCTATATGTTGCTCATACAGCTCTGGCCCATCTCTGGGCTCTGTTATATCAATTAGCAATTAAGAACATGCCCCCACAGCTGTGCCCATGGGCCAATTTGATGACAGTAATTCCGAGGCTGAGATCCCCTCTACCCAGGTACGTCTAGGCTTATGTCAAGTAGGCAAAAACTAACTTCAACGCCTTCCCACGTCTACACTCTTCAGTAAGGCATCCTCCAAACATCTGCAGACACTACACGGAGATATAAAACCCAGAACACACTCAGAGCTTGATTCAGAGCTCATGCAAGCCAGGCTTTATGGGGTAAGGCCAGGAATCTTCCACACTAATTAAATTCGGGAACATCCTCTCGGTTCTGAGTCAATATTTACATTGTAAATTTCAAAAGGCATTATCATTTCACAGAAGACAACAGTTCACTGACAACCGGATCCTGTAACACTTGGGAACCAATTCTGCTTTTAAGTGTGTTCAGGATAGATTTTATTGGTTCTCTTTTGTGGCCTACTTCTTTTAAGTCAATCTCAATATGTTTTTTCCTAAATGGGTTGCTAAGACTTGCCACACTCTTCAATGTGGCCAACGTCTGCACAAAATTCTGTGTCCCTGTCACAGATCGGCAGCAAGATACTCGGGCCTGACCCACAATGCCCTCCCACGTATCCATCTGAAACTGCCCAGGAAATGGCTCCCTTTAAAACTGGGGCGGGGGAGGGAGGAGTAGCCCAGATTCCATACAGAGGAACACAACACAGCAATTGCTATCCTCAACCTCGAAGGTCGCCTTCTCCGTGAATGAGCTGACATTTCCTTCCTAAGCTGTCAAAGATGTCTAACCGGTGAACTCGGTTTTATTCTCGCAGAGGTCTATAAGAGACTTGGGGTTTGGCTTGGTTTCATTCAGTTTGGTTCTGAAACATAAAGGTACTACAAGCTCTCCCGGATGTTCCTGTACATCCCTAAGGAACAGGCTACCACGATCATGAGCCACTTAACTCCTCCTCCCTCCCGTTATTTATATCCCGTCTGTATAGGTGCTTCGGCCTGGGTGAGTGTCTGTGAACTTTGTCCGAGCCACGCTCATGAAGACCAGAGAAGAGGGCGTTGCGTTCCCTGGATCTAGAGTTACAGGCGGTTGTGATTTACCACGTGGGTGCTAGGAATCAAACCCAAGTCCTCTAGAAGGGCAGCCAATGCTCTTAACCACTGGGCCGTCTCTCCAGTACCTTTATAACTCTTTACTCCTCCTTTGACATACGAATCACCCTTTCTTGAAGTTCACTGGCTTTGAAAGAACGACAGACAGCTTCGTTTCAAAGGAAGCAGAGATACCAGGCATCCCCTACTTAGACTTGAAAAAGCAGAGAGAGAGACGTGTACTTAGAACTGTGAGCATAAAGAAAAGCGGGAAAGTAGCACAGACTTCCTTTCCCATTACCAATGACAAACACGCCCTTTTTGAAAAGTATGTCTTAGAAACTATATTTTCATATTATGGGACTGGAGAAGGGGCTCCATTGGTAGAAATCCCCAATTCTCCATAAACGAGACATGTTGGCATACCTCTGTCATCTCAGAACTCCAGACAGCCCAGGCTGCGTGAGACTTTGTCTCACAAAGTGGGGGGTGGGGGTGGAGCAGGGGTGGGGAGAACCAGCCAGGTAGACAGCCAGGTACACCACACACATCCCAGCACTTGAAAGGCAAAGGCAGAACGGATCTCTGTGAGTCTGAGGCCAGCCCAGTCTTCGAAACAAATTCCAGGATGGTCAAAAATAAATAGTGAAACCCTGTCTAAAAACAAAAGAACAAACAAAAAAAAAAAAAAAAAAGGAAAGAAAGAAGGAAGTGTATACATACTAAGTTTGCACAAAGAAGCCATCAGAGCAGTCCATCCATACTCAGGCACTCAGGGCAAGTGACTATGAGGCTCTGGGAAGGAAGGGGTTAACTGGGCTGAGGTGTGACTACTGTACAGAGGAGAGAGAGAAACTCCAACACCCCTATTCAGTACTTGGGAAGGAGATTCTAGTTCAGATGCCCCAGGACTCGTCAGCCCTCCCCTGACCCACTTTCCTGAGTTTCACCTCCTCTCAGCCAAACCCAGGTTCCAAACTATGAGGCACCAAAAAACTAAAAGTCCGATATTATAAAACCATTACCTTTTAAATCTATTTACCAGGAAATGTCCTAAGCAAAAGTAAACACTTTACTCTCACTCTCCTCACTAGGGGGGGATTCAGGCCTCTCTCTGAGGCTAAGACTCACAAGCCTGACTTTCACTGTCTAAACGGAGGCACTAGGAAGGAAAAACCCTCGGGCTCGTGGAAATTCCTGAGTCAGAATCCGGGAGGGCAACTCTGACACAAAGCCCGAAGCTCGAAGCCCATTTCTCTTGGAAATAAGAGAATGTACATCAATTTATGTAACTTATTTAATCAACTTTAAATAAGGCGGTTCACCGGTGCTCTTGACAGAGTATATCGTCTCAAAATATATGTCCTCCATGTAAATATTGTAGAGCCAAAACTCATAGTCAGGAAACCAAACCTTTTCAATGTGCAGACGTGGAGTACTGATACTTCTGAGAGGATGTGGAGTATTGATACTTCTGAGAGGGCACGGAATACTGATACTTCTGAGAGAGCATGGAGTATTGATACTTCTGAGAGGGCATGGAGTACTGATACTTCTGAGAGGGCATGGAGTACTGATACTTCTGAGAGGGCATGGAGTATTGATACTTCTGAGAGGGCATGGAGTACTGATACTTCTGAGAGGGCGTGGAGTATTGATACTTCTGAGAGGATGTGGAGTATTGATACTTCTGAGAGGGCGTGGAGTACTGATACTTCTGAGAGGGTGTGGAGTACTGATACTTCTGAGAGGGTGTGGAGTACTGATACTTCTGAGAGGGTGTGGAGTATTGATACTTCTGAGAGGATGTGGAGTATTGATACTTCTGAGAGGGCATGCAGTATTGATACTTCTGAGAGGGCGTGGAGTATTGATACTTCTGAGAGGGCATGGAGTATTGATACTTCTGAGAGGGCGGGAAGCAAGGCCGTCCATCCTAGGCTTCATCACCTCTGCAACACCAAGTACCAAGTCCTCTTTTGAAATAGATCTCTCTGCTCAGAAGGCCCTACGTTCTTGGTTTGGGTTTTTTGATTGTTTGTTTGGGGGCGGGGGGTGATTTTGTGACTGTTTTGGTTTGGTATTTTGGGGTTCTTTTTTGGGGGGGTTGTTATTGTTTGGGTTTTTCGGGTTTGGTTTTGTTTTGTTTTAAGAAAGAGTCTTCCTATGTGATTCCGGCTGACCTGAAACTCACTGTGTAGACTAGGCTGGTCTCAAACTAATAGTCCACCAGCCTCAGGCTCCAGAATGCTGGAATGAAAGGCATGCACTACCACACCCAGCCCAGAGTCTTATTCTTTGGACAGAAAAAAGAGTGTGTGACAGAAGTAAGGGCTACAGTGATTGCTCTGGGCACAAGAGATCCCCTAGTCAACTGCACACCCAAAGAAGGGGTGAATACTCGTACATGATAGACTATTCATATACATACATACATACATACATACATACATACATACTTACATACTTACATACTTACATACTTACATACATACATACATACATACTTACATACATACATACTTACATACTTGCATACACACATATGAAATTAGACTTCCTGGTAGACAAGATGGCTCAGCAGTTAAAAGCCCTTACCATTCCCAAATCTGGTCACCCAAAGGTCTATCTGCAGAATCTGCACAGCAAGAGGAGAAAACCAATTCCCCACAGTCTGTCCCCTGACTTCTACATGGGCACATACACTACAATAAATGTTAAAAAAAAACATTTAAAAAAATATATTGAGTTCCCAACAAAAATTGAGTTCCCAAAACCGGTTGGCGGCTGTACCACACCAAGTCAGAATCTCAGCGGCCGCACAAGCATAAGAAAACAATTCACTTGTGAGTCAGCCGTGCCTCGCAACCCAGCCTCGGCGAGAGCAGCCCCACTGGACAGACACAGACCTTAGCTAAGAAGTCGGAGGACTTCCTACGTCCCTAAGTGTCATCCGCACCCTGGATTGGACGAATGTAAGCCTAAGAGTAAGAAGCAAAGGCAATAGGAAGGAGGCCTGGGTTCCAAGGCCCGGTCCGGTCCCCAGGCTACTGTCACCTCTAATACACTGTAGCTCACAGTAAGGGGCTTGCCTTGTAGCATTTGGTATGGTGGCAGCATCTGGTAAGCTTATGACTCCAGAGCTAGGGAGACAGAGACAGGCGAATCCCTGGGGCTCAATACCTAGGAGCCAGCCCGAGCACCAATCCTGGGCTAGGCCTGCTTCAACAACAACAACAACAACAACAACAACAAAAGGTTGACAACTCCTAAGAAACAGCACCCGAGGTCATCCTCTGGTCTCTATGCACTCACAAACACGTATACACACACGTGTACAAAATCTCACACTGCCTCATATTCCAACTACGGAGTTGAGCATAGCTCTCATTCAGCAGTTCTAATTTTTAAAAAAATGCATATCGAAACAACAACAGGGTAAACGCTTATTTCCCCACACAGTGTGAGAGGGAGGGGCTCTAGCTACCTGCATCCTATTCCCCACTGCTTTAAATTAAACTTTAACCAGTGTTTACAACGGCCTGCACGATCGCCCGTGTTTCCTTGTTCTCAGGAAAGTCATGATATCAGCATCTACTTCAAACTTCTGGGTTCAAATAAGAATTCAATGGAATTGAGTTTTCTGTCCTGACTCTATAATGAACACACCACCTCTGCTAGAATACTGGCACAGACGAGATCTTAGGTCGCTCCTCCTCAGTCTCGTGAGGTGACAACACAGGCAAGGCTTTTTTGCTCGTTCCAAGGATTGCTGTTCTCTAACAGACTTGAGTTTCCACAAGGATTCCTGTTTGTCCCTTAAGGCAAATCCCAAGGGCTCGTGGAAAAAAACCGAGCCCGCTAGCAGGCTTCCCTTCAAAGCACAGATATTTCAGCTAAGGGAAGCTTCGGGAGGAGCAAGAAATGTTTTTCATAGTTCCTTAAACTGTGGAGAAAAGTCTCTCACAGATACTACTGTAAACGTAAAACATTTTAAAAAGCAGACCACTCGCTCCCTAAATGCAACTTAGCCTCTGTGTTGCGTAAAGACGACCTTCTGAGAAAGGTCAACAGAGAAAGCCAACCTCCTTATCCTTTCCCTCACACTGGACCTCCTTGTTGGGCAGCTAGAATTTACACCAGACCCCACAGGGCATGTTTTCTGTAGGCTTGCTATAATGCAGCACGTTGCAAACCATGAGCAAAGGAATTAGCTTTCTCTTAGTTTCAAGGGCTCCTCTGCCCTCCCCCAACGCATCTCGACAGCACAGTTACCTCTCTGGGCACCAGATCAGGGCCTACTCTGTGCCAAATGTCAGTGCATCTGAAACCCGACCGTCTTTGCTAGCCCGTTAAAAGCCTTGAACAGCCATCAGAGGAAGGGGGGAAGAGAATCCATGTCAGAAGCAGTGTTGGTCTCTCATCTTCCGCCCCAAGGACTGTCTGTCCTCCAGTGTTATCCCCTTTGTCAACTCCCAGAAGAGAGCAACAGGACAGAGGCAGAAATGAAGGCAGCTAAGGAGCAGCAGGTCCTGTCTCTTATGTGGGCTACGATAGCATCAGGGAACCAAAGCAGCTCCAGACTTCAGCCCAGGGTCACCCTCAGTAGGTAGCAAGGGGGAGGCAGAAAGGACCTTTGCAAAGGCAAAAGGAACAGATCTGAGCATAAAATAGTGACCGTCCTGGCAGCCGCAGGATGAAGTCCCTTGTGAACAGAAGACTGTGCAGAGTTCAGACTCCAGGTCTCCCCAGTCTGACCTGAGCCTGAATTCAAATCCCAGCGCCTGAATTTCCAAGCCACAGAACCCTTGCCATTGGGTAAGTACTTATCACTTGGCTACCATCTACAGTGCCCTGGGCTTGGCGCCAGAGGTGTACTGGTTCCCCAACTCACATGGAGTTAAGCTGCATCGGAAAAGATATCAGCAAGCACACAATGCAAGCAAAGTACCAGATATCGAGAAGGAAAAACACAGAGAACTCACAAGCAGTGATTCAGCACGGGGTGACTAAGCAGGGTGTGTGCTGTGGACACCTCTAACTCCAGCACTCGGGAGGCTGAGGCAGGAGGATCATGAGTTTGAGGCCAGACTAGGACAGAGGCAAGCCCTTTTCTCGAATAAATACAGAAAGAAAAGAAGAAAAACTAAAGAAGGGAAGAATAAAGAAAAGAAAAAGTGTGGGTCAAAAAAAGAAACCAAAAAACAAAAAAACATGTATTTCCAAAGTCAACGAAGGCTGTATTGAAGCATCGGTCTAAATGACAGGGAAACTGACAACGAGAAGGAAAAAGAGATGTGCAAAGGCCCGTAGGTAGGTCCTACTGAAACAGAGAAACGACTAGTATAATAAATGACTCGTCTATGGCTTTTGTCGCCATTTGTGAAACTGCAGCTGTGAGGACCAACCCCCTGCCACTTGATCTGCTCAAGGCATGCACTTGGTTAGAGTGAGATGCTAAATGTAAGCTAAAATGCTAGCACTAAAGGCTGGGTACCACATCACAGGCTCAGCTTTGCATGGGCTCGAATTCCCTCAACAATTAGAACCCAGGATTAGATTAAAAAAAAAAAAAAAAAAAAAAACAACGAGGAGGCAGCCAGCCACAGTGAAGCAAGGCTTTAGTCCCAGCCCATGGGAGGAAGAGGTAGATAAATCTCTGTGAGTCTGAGAAAAAGGAAGGAAGGGAGAGGGAGGGAGGGAGGGAGGGAGGGGAGGGGAGGGAGGGAGGAGGAGGGGGAGGAAGGAAGGAAGGAAGAAAGGGCAGACTCAGGAGGTAAAGAAAAACGATAAAACGGTTATACTGGAGTTTCTTTTCTAAAGTTTCTTTAGTTTGTTTTTGTTTAATGGTTTTGTTTTTATTTACATGTATGTGCACATGTATGTCACCTGTGCTAGTGCCCACAGAGGCAGAGGAAGATGCCAGATCCTCTGTCGCTGGCATTCCAGGCAGTGGCGAGCTGCACGAGGGTATGCTAGTAACTGACGTAGGGTCCTCGGGAAGAGCAGCGTGTGCTCTTACCCACTGACGTCTTTAGTTTTAAAACAGGGTCTCACATATCCCAGGCTGGCCTCGGCTTCCTATGTCCTTAAGGATAACCTGGAACTTCTGATCCTCCTTACAGGTTTATGCCACCATCCAGGGCTCTGTGCACGCTAGGCAAGCTAGCACTCTACCAACTGAGCTACCCAGCCCTCTCCTCAGCCCACCCAAGGGTTTCAAATCACGCAGCGCTGTAAAGTTGACCTAAGTTAACCACCCTCTCGTTTCCTTTCTTTTCTGAGATGGGGGCTCCTGGTGTAGCACTGGCTGATCTGTAACTCCCTGCGAAGCCTCCAATTCATAGAGACCGGATATCTTAACTCATAGAGACCGGATGTCTTAATTCATAGAGACCTGACCTCTCAATTTAGATTACTATTACTGTGATGAAACACCATGACCAAAATTAAGTTGGGGAGAAAAGAGTTTACTTGGCTTAGACCTCCACATCATAGTCCACCCTCAAAGAATGTCAAGGAAATGACTTAAACAGGACAGGAAACTGGAGGTAGGAGGTGACACAGAAACCAGGGAGGGATGCTGCTCACTGGCTTGCTTTGCATGGCTTTTCAGCCTGCTTTCTTATAGAATCCAGGACCAACAGCCCATAAATGATGGTCAATCCACAAGGGGCTGGGCTCTCCCACATCGGCCACTGATGAAGAAAATGCCCTAAGCTAGATGCAGCTTACGAAGCCATTTTCTCAACCGAAGCTCTCTCCTTTCAGAGAACTCTAGCCTGTGTCAAACTGACTCAGAAGTGGCCACCAGACCCTGTTTCAAAATTAAATAAATAAATAAATAAATAAATAAATAAATAAATAAAGTACATGAAATTGGACAGGGCTAGAAGGGGGACCTGAGGAACCCCAAGGGAGGGAATTGGAGGTAGATTTGATCAAAACACGTTATATGCATGTATAAAATTCTCAATTTTATTTCAGTCTTTTAATTGTCCAATAGAAAACTATTACCTTATGGGGGAGGGGGGGTCCTTGAAACGAGATTTCCCTAAATTGCCCAGGCTGGATCCCAAATAGTGTGATTGCAGGCATGAGCCACCACATTTGAGTCAGTCTCTCTCTCTCTCTCTCTCTCTCTCTCTCTCTCTCTCTCTCTCTCTCTCTCTCTCTCTCATTGCTATGGCCTTTTTATTTTAATGGCCTTTTACTCCTGAGTCTCCTATCTCCATCTCCCAAATGCTGGGATTATAAGCAGGCGACAGGTGCGGGACGAAAAGTCCTTCTTAAAAACTGAAACACTAAGGGGTTGGGGATTTGGCTCAGTGGCAGAGCGCTTGCCTAGGAAGTGCAAGGCCCTGGGTTCGATCCCCAGCTCCGAAAAAAAAAAAAAAAAAAAAATTGAAACACTAAGAAAATCCAGGAAAGATCTTTCAAATTTATTTACTGCACATGGATCATTCCGACGATTTAATCCAGACTTCCAAAAGTCTCTTAATAATGTGTGAACTTTTGGAGTATCCTGAGAATACCACCCCGTGTCATAAGCATTTGCCATAAACAAAAAAACCGAGAGTATGCCTTCCGGAGAGCAAAAAGGATGACTCACAGACTCATTCAATCCAAATTTATCTGCCAGCTTCTGCAATACGATCCAGCCAGAAGTACGTGATTCATATCTCGGCTATGCAGAAGCTAAATTTTCATCGTGTTTTGAAGTAGGTGCCACTCAAAGGGAGGGCACAGTCATAAATGCTACAAGCAATTTGAGAGTTTTTAAAAAGGTAAGAACTAAGTAATACAGGTTCATCAAGCGGCTTTGGAAAACACGCGTGGACAATAAGAAAAAGAACTGTCCCAGATGCCAAGAGGATTCTGGGATATATCTCGCATCATTTTTTTAATTCTTATTTTGGAGGCAGAATCTCATAGCCCAGGTTGGCATCGAACTCAAAATCCCCCTGTTCCAGGCTCCCACGTGATAGGGTAGCAGCTGTGTGTCACTGTGATCAGCAATTTTTTTTTTTTTTTTTGGTTCTTTTTTTTTTCAGCTGGGGACCAACCCAGGGCCTTGCGCTTCCTAGGCAAGCGCTCTACCACTGAGCTAAATCCCAGCCCGATCAGCAATTTTTTAGATGTATTTATTTTTGTTATTTACATTCATGAGTGCTTGGCCCGCGAGTATGAATGTGCACTGTGTGAGCGCCTGCTGTTGTCAGAGGTCAGGAGACAGCATCAGCTTCTCCGGGACTGGAGGTACACAGGGTTGTGAGCCACCATATAGGTTGTGGGAATGAACCCAGGTCTCCTGGGACAGCCACGAGGGCTCTTAACTACTGAGCCATCTCCCGGCTCCCACCGGCAATCTTTTAAAAGGTACTTTTCACATCGACAGCCTCCTGTGTCATAATCACTTTACAATACACCAATAGCATCCTCCATGTTTGTGATGTTTATATGCGCTCACACTCACATACACACACACACACACATACACACACACACACACACACACACACACGCACACCTCGATATCATCACTTCTTATGAACACGTAGCTGCTTCAGTCACGTGCCCTAACTTAATCACCTCCACTGGGATTCTGCATAATCCACACAGCTGTGCGATCCCAGTAAAGAAACAGTAAGTTGCTAGCTATTTCTAGAGTTATTTGACTGAGAACACGGGCTTTAAATAAAATCGTAACGGCCTAAGAACCGGCGGTCATTTCTAAACACTCTAGACAACAATGACCTTACTCACGCCCAAGATGGATTTTTATGGTGTTTTCCTTTTTCCTCTATTGTAAGCACAACTACAGTCAACTTCTTAAATGTACATTTATATCTTCCGCCTAGGAAGAAACGCTATAAACAGAGTCATTCACCCCGTTGATGTTCCCTATTAAACAAGCAGTACGGCAGGTCGGCAAGACGGCTCAGCGAACTACACAGCCTGAGTTTGATTTGAATGTACAAGGCGCACCCCAGAAAGCTGACACCCAGAATTTGTCCTCTGACCTCCACAGACCTGCTGTAGCATGGGCATCCAACCTCCATGTCCACACAAACGAATAAATACATGTAATAATATTTATCTTACTTAGGCTTGTATTGCTGTGTAGAGACACCATGACCATGCCAACTCTCATGAAGAACATTTAATCGGGGCTGGCTTACAGGTTCAGAGGCTCAGTCCATGATCATCATGGCAGCATGCAGGCAGACATGGTGCTAGGGGAGCCAAGAGTTGCACATCTCGATCCACAAGGCCTCAGGAAAAAAAAACTGTGTACCACACTGAGTGTCACTGGACACTCAAAACCCAGCCCAACTGTGACACACATCTTCCAACAAGGCTACACCTTCTAAAAGTGCCACTCCCTATGGGCCAAGCATTCAAACACTGAGTCTACAGGGGGGGGCCATACCTATTCAAACTGCCACAATATTTTTAAAACAAATGATCCTGAACATCAATGTATACACTGTAACAAATTACACCCCAGTCATATGAACCCTACTAGCCTTTATAAATAGCCATTTTTAATTTAAGGAATAGTTTGGAAGTGTGGATACTCGGCATATACTCTAAAAGCTAAAATTTACATAATAACTATTTTCAAGTGGACAAAGACAGAGAACTAGTGACAAATATCTAAAGTCTTTATATTTTTAGTCTTTTATTTATTATTACTGTATATGTGTGTGCACACACATAGCACTGTGTACATATGGAGTAAGTGGACGGTTTCTGTGGAAAGAGTTCTCTCCTTCTACCTTTCTTTACTGGGGTCCCGAGGACTGAGGTCACATCATTAGGCTTCTGCAGCATTTACCCACGGAATCACCTCACTACCCCAAAATCCAAGGTCTTGATGTCATGAAGGTTGACTCAGAAAGATACAAAGGATCACCTATCCTCACAATTCATAGAATACGAGACACACAGAGATATTTAACTGTCTCTCTTCCACTTTCCTGACACTTTCCCCCTTTCTAAATACAAAAGTCAGTACCCTTAAACTGAAACTTAGGAGAACATAGCCTCCTCAGAGTACACTTCACAGTGCATACACCACAGGGCATGCCGGAAATGCATCTCCCAGAGAGTCCTTAAAGCTCCAAAAATCATTGTGTAGTCACAGCCGTATCTGAAACATCCAGATATTTTACCAACCAAGCACCACCAGCAACATGAATGGAACCTCATATTCTACTGAGATCTCATTTCCTGCACGTATTTTAGCAGTTTCAACTAAGAAATGAGCTCTTACCACGACACAGAGACATTTACAACAGGAAATATCAGCTTTGAGTTCTATTTGATGGTGATACTGTTGCTCTTGTTGTTGTTGTTGTTGTTGTTGTTGTTCAAAGTGACATGGGAGGCAATGTTTATAATGCTGGAGTTACAAGAGGACAATGTCCGCAGCCAGGACAGAACTCTATACAATTTTCCGAGCTCAGAAAGGCCACGCTTGCTCCCCTTTGAGCCTGTCTCAGAGCCATGTTTGAAGCTCTTTAAAAATACAGAAATTTTCATTCAGTGGGTTTGGAGTGGAGCCAGCACATCTGCATTTGTAAAAACTCCCCAGTTGATTCATTTGGAGAACCAGAATTGAAAAGCAGTGGTTATATAATAAGCTGGGGGCAGGGCGCCATCCAAAGACCTGTTCAAGGTTCCAAACGTTCACATGAAAGTCATCCGTCTGTCTTAGTCTGGCTGATTTGATCACATTGGGGAGAAACTGTATCTTTAGAAGTTGGCATTTCAAAAAGGAAACAGAAGGTCATACGCCAGTATTAGCATCCAACAGCAATGTGGTAGGTAGGCAGAAGGCTACAGAATCCCACCACAAGATTTTTCTGTCAGAAACTATAGTATTTGCTGCTCTAAGCATGTGATTTCGTTTTCAGGGAATAAGGGAAAACGTTAGACTATGCTCGTCTATCTTATTGACATCATTAGTGCAGCATCAGGCCGCTACTGAAGACACAATGTAACAAAAGCAGGCTGGGAGGGTAAGATAGGCCACACAGAGACTGGATGTTGCCTTTGACAGAGCAACAGTCACAGGGCCTCCGAAGAAGTTTGCCGAACAGGAACAATGCCCAACAAGCTAAGAAATCTCTGCCTTCTACACAGAAAGATCCACCGGGAGCTTCCGGAGCTTCCGTTACTCACCAGATCTGGACTTAATGATATCACTGAACTGATTCTGCCCATCATCAGGGCTGGCTTCAAGGTCCCCGTACTTGGCCATCTTGGATGAGTGTCAATATAATCCAAAGGCTTTCCCGGATCCTCTTCTGAAGACTACCTCGGAATAATGGTCCAGGCTACCATGAATACCTAAGAGGAAAAGAGAAAGTATTGACTAGAAATACAGAAACATATTTCTTATTTTTTTTTCCTTTGCTTCTGGCATATGTCTGTGTGTGTGTATGTGAAAGAGGGTAGGAGTGCATGTATATGTGTGCATGTGCATGTGCATGTGTATGTCAGAGGTTGACACTTGGGTGTCTGCCTCAACTGCGGCTCTCTATGGAATTGTGAAAGGTATCTTGATTCCTGGTTGAGACAGGTCGAACCCGTGGAAACCCTAATAGGGATAACAGGCGCATTCCCAGCCTCCCAGATCAGGGTCTCACTAGCTGCAGCCCCACACAAACCCATGTAGAGAGGTTTGAGACAGACCAGTCACATAGAGCAATGCGCCAAGCCCCTCCTCCACAGGTGAGGATGCGACCACAGGTCACATAGGCTCAAGACTGATTAGTCGTAAATACAGGACCAAGCCCCTGAATATGTAGATGAGGTAACCCACCCATAAAACTGTATTTGAGGGTCGCGTTCAGGATTAAAGGTGTGCAAGAATCACTCGGTAGTCTGAGAGCTTCTGTCATAAGAGCTGTAACACCGCCACTTGGAGAAGAGATCTGCTCTCCCAAAATGGCCGCCGCTAAGGGGTTGGGGATTTGGCTCAGTGGTAGAGCGCTTGCCTAGGAAGCACAAGGTCCTGGGTTCGGTCCCCAGCCCCGGAAGAAAAAAAAAACCAAAATGGCCGCCAGAAGCCCTCCCGCACCCCTTGCCTGCTAGTCCATCTCCTGCTGGCTAAGCCCGGCCTGAAATGGAGGTGGAACAACACCTGCACGAGTTCTCTTCCTTTCTCCTGGACCCGCGAACCTAGCCAGACCAGAGATCTCTGTGGAAATCCACGTGGAGGCCCACGCTCTACCTTTTATGCTAAAGCAGGGTCTCTTTTTGAACCCCAGGAATCTCCTGAACCCATGTGCTGGGATTACAAACAGGCTGCTAAATCCGCCGGGCATTTGAATGGGTACTGGGATAGGGTGGCCAGTACTCACCCACTCAGCCGTCTCCCAGCCTCATATATTCTCATATACAGTTATCATAACCAGTAAAGCTTACTGAGCATATATACCATGTAAGGCTTTATTTAGCACAGCCTCTTCCACAGCGAGGCTTATGGACACAGAAATAAACTCACTATAAAATGAATTACTTCATTACAATCCTGATGGCTGACAATGGTACAGGAAAGAAATGTAAAGTAATAAAGTAATAAAGTGGACAAATCTGACCTGCCCAGGGCCATTGAGAAGCCCTTCCTGAGGAACCGACATTTGGGCCTATCCTTCAAAGAGAGGAAGAAATTCATTAGCCATGGGGGAAGTAGAAAAGAGAAGAGCTCAGTATGTGAAATAATATTAGAGCGGCAGAGAATTGGGGGGGGGGGCGGTCTGAGTCCTGTTTTTGGACAGCAGTGAGCCAAGAGGAAGCGTGTCACACAGGTGAGGAAGGAAATGGGGGCCAGAGCTTCCTAGAGAGACCTGGCTACCTGTCTGAGGACAATGACAATCACAGAGGTGACAAAAGCCTGTTCACACCAGGGCTTGTCAGTAGGCCAGAGTAACTCAGGAAGCACCAAGGACTAAGGTAGATTAGAGCAGTGTACTCATTAAAGAACTTGAGTCACGAGTAAGGAGATGTTAAATGGAAATTTTTCAGCTCTTTTCTACATCTGAAACTGTCTCATGCTACTATATTGGAGGAAAATGATCTTTACGAAACTTTACAGAAGCATCAATGGGGCCTCTGGTGATCAATGGAAATGACAGCATACCATCTGTAGGGCGTCTCTGTCAGAGTATCAAACAGGAGGCTTATCGTGGGCAGACAAACTGGGCAGACGATGTCAAAACAAAAGGCCTGGGGAATGAGGAGACGGTTTCAGGGGTAAAGAGCTTACTACACAAGTCTGGGAACCTGACTTCAATCCTCCATATCCATTTTTAAAGGACAGAGAAGAGAGAGCGGGCACGTGACACGTGCCAGCCACACCTGTTTCCAACTAGGAGCTGGAAACAGGATTAGCGCCCATCAGCGAGCCTCAGGTTCAATGAGATCCTGTCTTAAAAATAAGGTGTAGGGGTTGGAGATTTAGCTCAGTGGTAGAGCGCTTGCCTAGCAAGCGCAAGGCCCTGGGTTCGGTCCCCAGCTCCGGAAAAAAAAAGAAAAAAGAAAAAAAAAATAAGGTGTAAACATTAGAAGATAAACTATGCCAATCTCTGGCCTCCAAACTAATACACACAAACACACACACACACACACACACACACACACACACACAGGTCCAGTGTCACTCAAACAAACACAACGTGAAGAAAGGGAACTTCTTCATGGATTAAACAAGACTAAAGAGACCTGACCACCAAATACTATCCTGGGTTGAATTCAGAATTTCCAAAGAAAACATTTTAGAGTTTACTTTAGGCAATATTAAAATACCAATGTTAAACCTCAGGACTAGTTAACAGTGTTGCTAGGTAGGAGAATTATCTCCCATTGTAGGAGACATGATGAAATAGTAATAAAGTGTGACAGGATCTTCAATGTCTATGCATTTATATACGTATATCGATGTGCATATATACAAAGATACACACAGGCAGAAGTAAACTTGTAAAAAAAAATAAAAGCAGCTCTGTATCTATTATGCTAATCTTTCTGTCATAATATTGCTAATATTATAAACAATATGCGATTGTGGCCTCAATGGATCAGATGGGGAAAACGAGTGGATACACAGGATATTAAATAAAAGGTCAGTAAGACTCAGGAAGAACCCTGGCATTAGATATGCAGGACACTAGCGTGCTGAGTGACTCAGCTGGCACTGGGCATTTCAGAAGTGGATGAGATACCACTGGGTTGGAAGCCACTGAGAAAGGACATTCGACAGAGAGAAATGAATGTGAATTGGATTTTCTCCGTGCACGTTGCTTCTGAGACACAGAAAGGAGCGTCGAAACACGGATCTGGATCTCAGGGATGGTATGTACGTCTTGTAGATGTGTGGAAACTTAGATAGCCATGTGGCCCATTGACACAAACTTTATTCTGGAAGGTTCATCCACACCAACTCTGCTGCACATGGGTACCACTCGGATAAAACAATTCAGTCTTCACTAAGTGTAAGAAATATCTTCAGGGCCTAAAGGACTGAAGGTCTGCCCTGCAGTAGCACCCATTCATTAAGGATGCCACCAAGGACTATTCCATTCCCTCCCGAGCTTCCCGGATGACCATGCCCAGAAAGGAGCCGAGTTCAGTTTTAAGTTCAGCATCTGTCTCTTCCAGACCACAGCCCCCTTTAACAGTGCCCCCCAATCTCGATGGACTTAATCATTACTTAGGAATAGCACAGTCAAGACACACAAACAGTATTCTGCAGAAAAAAGTACACTAATTCACACATTAAAACAAGTGTCGGGGGGGGCTGGAGAGATGGCTCAGCGGTTAAGAACACTGACTGCTCTTCCAGAGGTCCTGAGTTCAAATCCCGGCAACCACATGGTGGCTCACAACCATCTATAATGGGGTCTGATGCCCTCTTCTGGTGTGTCTGAAGACAGTGACAGTGTACTTATATATAATAAATAAATCTTAAAAAATAAAATAAATACTTAAAAAAAAAGTGTCGGAGCCAGGCAAGGTGGCTCACGTCTGTAATACCCAAGGTGACAGAATCACTGAGAGTTCTAGGTCTCCTTGAACTGCCAAACGAGACTCCCACCAAGCAAAAGAAAAACAAATGTCAGAACTAGGATTTTTTCCTGGGTAGTAACAGACCACTCAATTCTTGAGCGGCTCTGCTTTACCACTTTAAAATTATTTTTATGTGTACACGTTGAGTGCCTGCATGTATGTTCGCGTGGGCAGGCTAGTACCCGGTGCCTGTCAAAGCCAGAAGAGGGTTCTCTATTCCCTAAACGTGGAGTTACAGGTAGTTGTGAGCCGCCCACAGTGGGCGCCAAGAAGCAAACCTGGGGCCTCTACAAGAGTAAGACGTGCTCCGAGCCAAGAAGCCATGTCTCCAGCCTCAATCGTTATTTCGAGAAATGAGTTGTACTATACCGTTATTTTAAATTTCACATTTGTATCACGATGCATGTTCTATTATTCAGCATCCAATCACTGCAGCATACAGCACCTCTTTATTATATAAATATGAACATGATGCCGCATAGTAACTTTCTTTTTCTGCAACTCAGGAAGTGAGAGGAGTCCATTAATAAGAGCAAAACGAGAGTCAAAAACGGTTGAAGGAAAGGAACACTGGTAAATTGTTAAAGCTTTAAAAACCATTTCCTCTCAATGGATGGATGGGCTCATCAGCCTCCCAGACTTTATAGGACATTAAAAAAAACTTCTTAAATGTTTATTATGACTATACACAGACCTGAGTATAGTGACTCACAGCTGTAGTCCCAGCACTTAAGAGACAGAGGAAAGACGGTTCCCAAAATCCTAGGCTAGCCTGAGCTACAGAATAAACCCCAAACTAGTCTAGTCTTAAAAATTAAAAATAAACCAAAGAGCTGAAGATGTGACTCTCTGCTTTCCTAGGGTAGGCATGGTTCTAGGTTTGATCCCCAGAACTACAAAAATGAAATTAAAGTCAAAAGTAACCAGGCAAGAAGCCTGGCAGCCTGGTCATTTGCCAAGCAGCTTCCACCGGGAGTGGACCAGTGACTCCAGCTGGAGAAGCCAGAGTGTAAAGCCACCTTCCACTGTACAGAGAGTTTGAGGCCAGCCTGGGCTACATGAGGCTTGGGGGATGGGGAACACCTCCCCACAATGAATACAATCAAAAGCTAATATATTCCTATCTTGAAAGTGTAAAAGATTTGCTAAACTTTTATGTGTATCTTTAATATATTAGAGAACCAAAATCTTATCCACAGATTGTGTAAATATTCTATTATGGGGAATCCAGTTGCCTAAGAAAAAGTCTCTTTTCTGGAATGAGGTCCCTTTGAAAGACAGGTCCATTGTGCTACTTCACACCTGGTTTTATCCAGGGACCTTCACAGTTAGGCTCCTTAAAGATGTGTCCTCTCTATTAGGAAGGGACCTGCCGCTAAGCCTGATCACCACACACTCGATAAATAAATATCTAAAAATGCATTTTTTCAATTTATATGCGAATGTCTACCTAGTCTATACCTGGTGCCCAAGGAGGCCAGAAATAGACATAAGAAAATGAACCTGAACTCTCTCTTAACCACAGAGCCATATTTTAAAAAGGCACACATGCTCACACATACATACACACACACACACACACACACACACACACACTGCCGCCAATTTCATTTTGAGAGAAAGTTAACTCTTGTACACAAGTTTCATTTGCATAGGACCAATAATGCTTCTTCACCATAATGTTTGATTCTGTCATTCTCCTTGGAATAATTTTTTCCAATCTTCTCTTCTTGATAATGCAAATTCCTACTACACTGCAAAAACATAGCAGGACCAAAAAAAAAAAAAAAAATCAATAAACTAGAAAAGAATGAGGACGAACACATTAAGAGAAGGTCCTTTAAAACATTTACCAGCCACCAACTCTTGTGGCCGCGAATGTTCCAGGAGCTCCATGTTGAGTTGGAAAGTTAAAGGTTACCTCCTTCCAAACTTCCAGATGCAAACCAGGTGTGGTGCACACCTATAACCCCAGCTACTTCGGAGACTGAAGCAAGAGGAGTGCCAGTTCAAAGCCAGCCTAAGCCACTTAGTGAAACTCTCTCTCTCTCTCTCTCTCTCTCTCTCTCTCTCTCTCTCTCTCTCTCTCTCTCTCTCTCTCTCTTTTTTTGGAGCTGGGGACCGAACCCAGGGCCTTGCGTTTACTAGGCAAGCACTCTACCACTGAGCTAAATCCCCAACCCGAAACCCTTTCTCAAAATAACATAAATAAAACGCTATGGCAACTGTAACTGCTGGTAGAGTTACATGGGGACAGAATCAAAGTTTTCTTAGTAACGATGTGTCCCAAAGAGGCTCCACTTCCACCCACGCCCGTGGAATGGAAGAAGCCACATTCCACACCGGGGTAAGGGAGAAACTAGAGGTGAATGACCCAGAGGTTGGACAGGAGCCCTATACATAATTGCTCTCCTCTCAAAATGACAGCCGATGCCATTCAGTTTCCCCACTGAAACTGACGCGCACCACAGCCCAGGCGCCAGTTCCCTCTTCAGGGTGGATGCTTCTCTGTCATATCAAAACAGAACGCCAGGGTTGGTGGCTTTATAGGCAAAAGTTCAAGAATCTGCAACATTCAAAAGGTGTCATCATAAAGGAATATTCAATCAAGCAGCTGTGAAGCAAAGCTAAGCCCTGCAAACACTAGTCACTCACAAGTGGTCAAAAGCTAGGAATGCTGGAGGTAGGGGAGAGGGAAGCCGAGGAACAAGTTTGCCATTCTGCTTGTAAAGGAGACCGCTGAGTGCCAAGAACTGCCATTCATTCACACTAGAAGCGCTCCAGGAAAGGTTAATGCCACTGTGATTAATGCTGTTTACGGGCGCAATAAATTTTTGGTAAACACCCAAACGAGAGTTAAAGAGCTATCTCGAAGGTCTCATAAAGGCTGGTGGGGGGCGGGGCGCTTCAGCGGGAATGGCCTATGCCCCCTCACTGCCTTGTCTTCGGGACTGAACGACCCACGAGCTTCAAATTCCTCCAGCTCTTACAGGCAGGCACCAGTGTAATCTGCAGGCTGCGTCCCCAGCGCCCAGCAGCAGCCAGCCCCCGCGGGTCCAGCCTGACTTCAGAGGCCCAGGGCAAGTTCCAACGGAATAGAAGAGGCTGCTACCGCGCCACCCTGGAGATTCTATCTCTTCCGGAATTCGTGCGCTCTGGCCGCGGCAAACCCTCCCACTCAAATGCATGGAGAGCCCACCTCTCCAGATACTGGTGACCCAGGTATCTGAAGGCAAGACGAATAAAGGATGCTACCTCAGTGACTCCAAAGAGTGGAGCCGGAATTACACCCAGGATCTCCAATTTGGGGGTTTAAAAAAGGCGGGTCCCTGACTCTGAAGAGTAACACACGTTTTCTCCTCCCCTTGAAATAACCCTGGAACGCCGCACGGTCGGAATCTAGGGACTTGAAAAGTCTCTTTGAACAATGTGCCTTCTAAAAGTTGCACAGCTTACAATTAGCTCTTTGTTGGCTTTTAAAGTGGCCTTGGGCAAGCAAAGCCTCAGACCCAGGCCAAAGAGGGGCAAGAATTACCTTGTCAGTTGCAGTGAGGGATGCCAAGAGTCCGGAAAAGCAGGCAGCCGCGCGGGACTGCGCACCAATGAGATACCCCTAACCCCTCAGTCTCTCCAGAGCTGCAGGCAGGGAGCTGGCCACCTCGCCACACTGGGGCCCCACCCTGAGGAACGGCAACCACAGAGAGGTCGAGCACGCCCCCAGCCTGGAGGCCGGCTAGAAAGCGCTCCCCAACCCTCCCACTATACAGCCGCCCTCCCCACCCTCTCCTCCGGGACACCGCCCGGGCCCCGCCTTCCCGGGAACCGGAGGTGTGTGACAAGCTCTCCAAAGAGGCCACGTCCCCTCTTGAAGATCGCTAGTCCTGCTGCCCTGCTCGGGGCGATAAACAGACAGGCGACAGCACCCTCTCCTCTCAAGGGAGGGACAAAACAACAGCGCTAAACTAGACCTAGGAATTTGAGACCTTGGCGACCAGTACAGATTCCCACCTTCTCATCCCAGCTCTCTCCCGCCCAGGCAGAAGACGCAGAGCTTCCAGGGAAAGTGCAGAAGTTGGCAACAGCTACTTCGGGACCCAGGCGGTGGAACTGCAGAAAGGACCCACCTCCTTTCCTTTCAGCCCCCGCCCCGTTCCCTCCGGGACTGCGGTCACATTACCCAGCCCGAAGCTTCAATAATGCATGGGCTTACCTGCTAACCAAGTCCCAGAGGCCCCAGGGTTCCTCTGGGCGTGTTCGGGTAGTGGGGAGCTTGCGTTGGACCTTACGAGAATTTTGGTTTTCCTTTTTTTTTTTTTTTTTTTTGAAATGAAACGTGGAAAGCCCGACAAAATCCAAAGGGGGGTGGGGGGATCCAAAATTGACACCCGATTGGAAACGCCCCTGACTTGCAATCTTCCTGCCCGGTAGTTCCGCCAAAAACAAAACAG
>NC_046155.1:224280651-224330651 GCF_011064425.1 Rattus rattus | reverse complement strand
AAAAACAAGCGCAAGGCCCTGGGTTTGGTCCCCAGCTCCGAAAAAAAGAAAAAGAAAAAAAAAAAGAAAAAGAAAACAAACAAAACAACAAACAAACAAACAACAAAAAAAACCTTTGGCCTAGGGATCAAGCTTAAGTTGTAAGGAAAACTGCTTTATCAACTTTGAGCTGTCTACCCAGCCCTATACAATGTGTGGTTTTTGTGTGTGTGTGTGTGTGTGTGTGTGTGTGTGTGTGTGTGTGTGTGTGTAATGATTTGACAGAGTTTTTGTTTGGCAGTTGTTGTTATTGTTTAACAGGGTCTCCCTATGAAGACCAAGCTGGCCTTGAACTCACAGAGATCCACTTGCTTCTGCCTTCCAAGTGCTGGGATTAAAGTCTTCATGGTGATGCCTGGCTTAGTGTATTTTTTCAAAAATCAAGATATGGATTGCTTCCTGTTTTCCATTAGTGTTGACTATGAACAAACCCAAACAGAGGAGAAGGAAAAGGCTTTCCTTATCTTTCTTCAGATTAAAATATGAAGTTAAAAACTGCATACGTAAGAGGTGTTGGAATATTCAGTACATGTGTAAGGAATTTCTCAATCAAGCACATTAATATTTGTGCCACTTGAAATTGGAGGCTGAGGATAGCTACAGATAAAATTCTTTGTAATCAAGTTAAGGAAACAAAATAATAACACATGAAACATCTTGACGATAAATAACACAAAACACATTCTTTTGCAATCCAAGGAACTGATCATCCCTCCCAAGGCAGACTAAATCCAAACCTTCCTTTGCGCCCCCCCCCCAGCCCCAGAAATTCAGTGTAGGATCTCTGCTAGGCCACAGACAGCTTCAACTTTAAAAAGCTACCCTCAAATGTTAGCACAGAACTGTGGGAGAAACCACACAGGGAGCCCCTGAAATCTAAGCAGCTAGCCCCAAAAAGGTCACAGAGGCCCTAAAAAACACCCTGAAAAAAAAAAAAAAAAACCAACGCTCAGCCTGGCTTGGTGGAACACCAAGGGTTTTTAACCTCCCTTCTAACCCACCAACCAAAGGTAGAGGAGAAGCATGGTTAATGGGACAAGGGGGATGTGGTCCTGTTCATTAGGGCAATTCCAATCTTCATTGTCAGGATATCAGCAGTCCAGTCCAAAACATCAAACATGAATCAGTAGCAGCGGTCTAGCCCGACCAGCAAACACTAAACACAAATCAGTACCAGTGCCTCAATCCAGAAGAAACCAAGAGGCTCCACAGGATGGGCACAAATCTGCAGAAGCAGCAAGAAGCAGCTGAAATCCCACAAGAAGTTCTCTGGTGCATTTCTTTCTACGAAGTTGAAGATCAGTGAAGGCCAGCAGAGCGTTGCAAGGTGAACCAATGCAAAGCCTCATTCACTGTCTGCTGGGTTACACTTTGCGAACATCGCAAGTCCTCCCAAGTGTCTGCCTCAGCGAAACAGCCTCTCACAAGGACAGCTTCCGGAAAAGCATCACAGGACACAGCTGAGTCTCCAAAGAAATCAGAAATGTCCACTGCACACACTTTTAATCCTAGCGCTCCAGATCAGTGCTGGGAGAAGCTGCAGGTGGATCTCTGAGTTCGAGGCCAATCTGGTCTGAAGTCTAGGAGTCTAGGATAGCCAGGGCTACAAAGGTCTGTGGTTAGTTTTGAATTCAGATGTTTTTATCCTAGGGTAAGGGATGCAGTTCCGTTAATAGGCACAAAACCCCAGAAGCACATAACACCATGGACATGCCTATAATCCCAGCACTTGGAAAGTAAAGACTCAAGGATCAGAAATTCAAAGTCATCCTTGGCTTCGTGGCTAGTTTGAGGCTAGCCTGGGCTATTAAAAAAAAGAAAGAAAATGAGTGAATGGCAGGAATCATCTAGGAAGGACAGTTGCATAAATTAATAACAATGCATATCAACAATTAGGAGGCTTCCAAATGACTGGTGCGGGAAGAGCTCTGATCCTGTGCTGTGACAGCTCATTGTCAACAAGGAGAGGGAGGAGGGAGGAAGTGAAGGCTTGACTTAGTGTAGCTGACTGAGCAGGCGCTCATTATACCGGACAGGCATTGGTTACATAAGTATTTAAGAGTTACATTTTTACTTCTTACAAGTAAACAGGAGAGGTACCCACCTGAGTGCTGTTGGGAGAGTCAAGCTAGTTGGCTACTATTAAAAACTACTGGTCACATTCTGCTCCTTCTCTTTGGATGGCATTCTCTCTCTCTCTCTCTCTCTCTCTCTCTCTCTCTCTCTCTCTCTCTCTCTCTCTCTCTCTCTCTCTCATATCTTGTAGACCAGGCTGGGCCTCTTTGCATAACTTATTATTGTTATTTTATGCTCATTTGTGATTTGACCACATTTACGTCTGCATGAGCGTGTCAGAAGCTCTGGAACTAGAATTATAGACAGTCGTGAGCTGCCACGTGGGTGCTGGGAATTGAGCCCAGGTCCTCTGGAAGAGCAGTCAGTGCTCTTAACCACTGAGCCATCTCTCCAGCCCCTATTTATTTATTTACTTATTTATTTATTTTTCCTTAATAGTGAGACCTACCAACTCTTCCAGATCAGCTCTCCCACACTGAAGACCTCACATGATCTTCAGAGGACCTGGGTATGCAAGTGAGAATTAAGCCGTGACGCCTAGCGTCAGAGAGATCACGCATAAGTAGACAGTTGTGAATTAACACGGCCCACCAGTCTAGACAAGATGCAGCGTGAGCATGGGAAAATGGGACTGGGGTGCGTATTGAGAGGGTCACCTGAGCTGGCCCTTAACAGATGAGTTGTAAAGGACAACTGCTCTCCTTGCCTGCCCTTGCCTCCGCCCATTTAGATTCCTTTTGCTTTCCTTTTGTGGTAACCAGGATTGATCGCAGGCATCGCTCCACTGCTGAGACACATCCCTAGCTCTCCTCTCTTTGAAGAAACCTTACACCTCCCTATTGGGAATTACTAACCTCCTCTGTTCCATTCCAAGTTTCTGCAGCTGTCAATCGCTTCTTTCCCTAGCTTAGGAGCGGACTCACACCCGAGGAACGCCTATCTAAGGCTCTCTCTGAGACCTCGTAGTCAAGTTAACATGGGAATAGAGGTCCACTCAGGTCCACCAGAACCCTTCTGAGGGAGTTCTCATTGTTAACACTGGAAGGGAAAATCCTCCTCCCACCATTGAGAATTAGTTGATTAGAGTAATAGAAAACAGTAATCCTTCACCTGCCGTTCTTTTGTTTCAATTTGCTGTCTAGGTTCTAGGTTCATTTCTGCTGCTGTGATACCCTGACCTAAGGCAGGAAGTTGGGGAAGGGGGGGGGGTGTTGGCTTTCACTTCTAGTAACATTCTGTCACAGCAGAGAAGTCAGAGGCAGGAGCTTGGCACAGCTGGCCAAACCACATCACAATCAAGAGCAGTGAGAGATCAATACATGTACGCTTAGCTCGCTTTCTTTCTCTATAGTTACAGACAGGGTAGAAAAGCAGCGCCTCACGCAACCGACCTTTGGGCTGTCTTCCTACATCAACTCCTAAAACCAATACAATCCTCTCAAGACGTGACCAGAGGCCACCCTGATCAAGGCAATCCCTCGCTGAGGCTCTTTTCCCAGCTGGTCTTGGGTTGGGTCAGGTTAACAGTTAAAACTCACCATCACCCTGGGTTTGGTCCCCAGCTCCGGAAAAAAAAGAAAAAAAAAAAAAAAAAAACAAAAAAAAAACAACTCACCATCAAACTGCAGTTCTATCCCTGCCCTGGTTGTAGAGAGTGATGGAGAAACGACAATGATGACCGCCTGGGAGAAACGGACATGTTAGATCTTTCACACACTCGGCCCATCCACGCAACTTGGCACCTGAAATGCCCAGCAGAATTCTGGGAAAATGGGATCGGTGGACCTGGGAAGAAAGGCAAGGGAGTGATACTCAAAGCAAGAAGGCCCGAATGTGTACTCCATGCTAGCCTAACCTGCTTCTCTCTCAGGAGAACTAGGTTACAAGCAGCCAGACTCATCCATCACATAGGACACGGGGAACATGTTCTACAGGGAGTCTAATGTCCCAGGGAGAACCAGCTTAAGGCTGACTGTCCTAGAAAAATAAAAGGTGTCCTGTACTGGGGGTTTTCTGCTTTATTCTTTTCTTCTATGCCCTTAATCATAGGGAAAAAAAATTAGGAATTATCAAGCACCTGAGGATAACCTCTCACAGATGTTGGAATAGAAAATATAAACAGAAAATTAAAACTCAAAGGAACAAAGAGCAAGTAGAAATAAATTCTTCAAATTATTTCTTTTCTATTTATTTCTACCTGTCATTTCTAGTAACTTTCAAATTCTTGAAACTATTGTGTTTTATCTATTACACTTATTTATTTACTCATTTACAACCCAATATCAGCCCTTCCTCTCCTCCTAGTACCCCCTCACAGAAGTCCCCCCCATTCCACCTTCCCATTCTCTTTTGAGAAGGGGAAATCCCCTCTCAGAAGAGCACCCCCCCCCAACAAACACGTCAAGACTACAGGACTGGGAGCATCCTCTCCCACTGAGGCAAGACAAGGCTGCCCATTTATGGGCAAGCGATCCACAGGCAGGCAACAGACTCAGGGACAGCCTCTGCTCTAGTTCTTGTGGGACGTGCATGAAGGCTGAACTGCTCATCTGCTACACTGTGCAGGGTGCCTAATCTACCCCAGGCTTCTTCTTTAGTTGGTGATTCAGTCTCTGGGAGTCCCCAAGGATCCAGGTTAGTTAACTCTGCTGATCTTCCTGTAGAGTGGCTGTCCTTGGGTTCCTCAATCTTTCTTCAAACTGTTTCTTAAGACTCCCTGAGCGCCATCAAATGTTTGACTGTGGGTCTCTTCATCTCTTTCCATTGGCTGCTGGGTGGAGCCTCTCAGAGGACGGTTATGCTAGGCTCCTGTCTGCAAGCACAACAGAGTATCATTAATAATGTCAGGGATTGGTTCTTGCCTATGGGATGGGTCTCAATTTGGGGCCTGAAACCCTAGACAGTTGTAGTGGTTTACATCCATAACATCAAAACCGGGAGGCTGAGCCTGGTAAACCAAAATTCAAGCAAATATTAACATATATGGGCAGGAAGCTGAAATTTTTCAACTAATGAAAGGAAAATAGGAGAACCTTGGCAAGCACGCATGTAATCTTTGCACTCTAAAGGGAGAAGCAAAAAGATCAATGCAAATTCAAGGTCAGTTGGTCTACACAGCGAGCTCCCAGCTACACAGCAAGGCTCTGCTTCACATAAACAAGAGGCTGGTGAGATGGCTTAGTGGACATAGATGCTTGCTGTATGACCTGGGAAACCTGAGTTCAATCTCTGGAAACCACGTGTCCAAGTTACTTTTGTCGCCATGGTAAAATAACATGACCAATGGCGACTTAAGGAAGAAAGGGTTTATTTGGCCTTACTGCTCCCAAGGGAGAGTCCATAACCCTAAGCAGGGAAGGGCCATGGTCCCAGGAGGCAGGAGCAGTAAGCTGGAGTAACTCAAGAACAATACACGGGAGGGTTCGAGATAATATCACATCCAATGCAGGATGGATGCTAAGGCATTGCTACACTTACACGAGGAGGAGCCTACCTGGATACAAAACTGCTCAAAGCTTCCAGAAGGGATTCAGGATAGATAGGCTGATGAGACGGTTCCACAGATAAAGGGGCTTAGAGCCAAGCCTGATAGCCTGGATTCAATATCCAGGACACCTATGGTAACAAGAGAAAACTGATTTCCACAGGACGGTCTCTGACTTCTACACATGTGCTGTGACACACACATACACGATGATGATGATGGTGGTGGTGGTGGTGGTGGTGGTGGTGGTGGTGGTGATAATTTCTAAAAAATTGCTTCTTAAAAACTTTTCTAGACAGGGTTTCTCAAGGTTACAAATTTCGAAATGTTTATTTCATAGAGATAACACGAGGAAAGTTTGAACCGAGTGGCTGGGTAGAAAACAATCCTAAGTTTGGGGCCCGTATTTGGCTGAATATAACATTCGAAGACGTTTATGCTTCCAACCCTCTTACAATGATTACAAAGCAGACTTGACGTTAGGCAGGCAGAGTGCTGCTCTCCTGTGATACCAACACTCTGGGGTCTTAGGTAGGAGGATTGCCCTGAGTTGGAGACCAACCTGAGGTACAGGTGGAGTTTCAGGTTAGTCTGGGCTACAAAGTAAGGTCATGTCTGAGAGGGGGCGGGGGGAGGGAACAGAAGGGGAGAGTGAAGAGGAGAGGGAAGGGAGAGAGAGAGAGAGAGAGAGAGAGAGAGAGAGAGAGGAAAGGAAGGAAGAAACAAAGAAACAAAGGAAGAAACAAAGAAACAAAGAAAGAAACAAAGAGAAAAACAAAGAAAGAAACAAAGAAAGGAGAAGAAAGAGAAAGTTGAGAGAGAAAAGAAAGTGAAAGCAACTTTCACCTTTGAGCTAGGGCTCTTGGACTTCATCCGGAAGAGCCTGTGGCACCATGACCAACTTAGTCACTGAGTCATTCATCCCCATTTCTACTGGCTGAGTTTAGTGAGGTCAACGCAGCTGAAGCCAAATGCTGCCAAGGATACAAAAGCCGTTTGCGAGGAGCTCCTTGCTCTCAGGACACAGTGCTTTCTTTCTGCTTGAGTGTCCTTCCCTCTTGCCATGTCAGTGAATCTGAAAGTGAACTTCCCTCTAGTGTTATCTCCTTTTCTCCCTCTATTCAAATCATTTAGTTGACATATTATTTCTTCTCACTCTTCCCTGAGCCTACCTTCCTTGCTTCTTGTCCCCAACCACCAGTGTCCAATTCGTCAGCAAGGTCCTCTAATCTTGTCAACGGTTCCAACATCGCTATAACTGATACCGATTACGGCCATTAAAGGCTTGACAATCACCTAGGAATCACAAGCCTCCCATGGGGAACTATCTCGATTGGGTTGGCCTCTGGGCGTGCCTGTGAGGGATTTGTTTCATTAGGATTGATTGGAGTGGGAAGATCCACCCAAAATGAGTTTGCACCATTTCACAGGCTGAATCCTGGACAGAGTAAAAAGAAAAAGTATGCTACATAGCGCCCATTCATTTCCCTCTGTGACGGGCTGTGACCCGGCTGCATCTCCAAACGTCTGCAGCCACGACTTCCCTTTCATGGTGGATTGAACCTTGTGAGCCCAAATAAGTTGCTTTTTCTCTAGGCATTGTATCATAGCAACAGAGATGTATCAGAGGTACCACCATGCTCTTCCAATATGTCTGTCTGCGGCTTGTCCCCATCCAAACTCATATGGAGGCTTCATTCCTCAGTGAGGCAGGGGTTCGAGGTAAAGCCTGGCAGTCTCGGGGTCATGGAGGATCAATGTCTATGGTGAGTCATCCTCTCTCTCCCTCGAAGGAGCCTACTTACCTTCTCACCTTCTTTTCATGAGATGCATAGGATAAACTCCAGGAACCAAGCAAACATGGCAGCCCCATCTCAGCTTTCATCATCCAGAATCATCTGTCATATTAAACTGCCCAGTCTCCATTAATCTATTATAGCAATAGAAGAAAAGTCCAGACAGCTCCCAGTTGTATATGGGGTAAAATTGAATGTAGAGAGAATATCTTGTGTATTATATGTATTACCTGTCAATTAAAAAAAAAAAAAAAACCTATAGCCTGTGGCTTAGGCAGAAAATGGGAGGTGGGCTATCCAGGAGGAGAAAGGATTCTGGGATAGAGCCAGGCATGGGAAGATCTGCTCCAGGAAGATGTAAGGAGATGGGCGTCTCGTACCTGAGCACAGGTAACCAGCCACAGGGCAGAATGTAGATTAAAATGAATGGGTTGCCTTACGTTATGATTCTAGTCAGAGACGAGCCTAGCCGTATGGCCAAGGTATCTGTGAATATATTTTGAGTCTGAGTCTTATTTCTGGGAGCATGGGGTTGGGAGGAAGAACCAGGCCTAACTTCTGCAATTGAACGTTTGAGTCAGGCAGCTACTCTTGGGCTTCTTCAGTTATGTCAGAGGCCAGTCACATGACCTTAGGCAAAATGCTTGACTGCCTGCAAATCTGACTCTTTTTTTTTTCTTTTACACTGTTTGAATGACAGAGAGAGAGAGAGAGAGAGAGAGAGAGAGAGAGAGAATGCATTCACATTCTTTTACTCACTGAACTGTCTTCCAGATCTTTTCTTTTCTTTCTTTCTCTTTCCTTTTTTTGGGGGGGTGGGGGAGTGGGGGGGGGAACAGGATCACACCATCACATTTTGTCCAGTCTGGTAATCAATATGCAGATCAGGCTGGCCTCAAGCTCAGGAAGATCTGCCTGTCTCTGCCTCCCCTGTGGTGGGGTCAAAGATCTTCACCGCCCTCACTATGGCCAGCTCTACTCTGACTTCTGTATCTGTATCTGATGTACTTTTGTCGCTAATTGCTAACATCCTCTCGGTCGCTCCGCTCTTTCTTTCATACTGTTCCCTGGCCCTCTCTCTCCCCTTCAATCAGTGTGAATTTTAATCTCTTTTAGACCAGCTCTCACGTATTGCAAGCTGCCCTCAAACTCAATGTGTAACTGAGGATGACTTTGAGCTTCTGATCTCCCCTCTCTCTCAAACATGGGACTAGGGTGCCGGGTACCAAACCTCGAGTTTCATCAACGGTAAGCAGTTTCTCTAACACCTGAGCTAAATCATCGGATCTTCTCTGAAACTTTTCTGAGCACCCCGTGCTTTGCAGATTCTGGTTTGTGCTTTTGTGTTTAGCTGAGGCCAGCTTGGAACTCTGGATCCTCCTGCGTGCACCTCTCAGTGGTGCCTATACGAAACCTTGGCAGCACCAGTTGCTCAAGGAGAGATAGCAGGTGTGTTGCCTTTTATGTTAATTCTATTCTGCTTATGAATCCTGACTCCAGCACAAACAATAAGGTTCTCTGAGGGTCTTAAAGGTATCTAGACCAATCAGTATTGGACGCATGATGTACACCCACAAATTATTGACGTACACGGTGGAAAGAGAGAATGGACTCCTGCAAGTGGTCCTTTGACCTTCACATCCCCGTTTTGGAGTAGGTGTGTGGTTAGTGGGCATACAATAATTAAACAAACATATTTTTGAAAAGAAAAATCAGTAAAATGTAGGGCTGTGGAGTTCAGCTGAGAAAGAGCTTGCCACATATTCATTAGTACCTGAGTTCGATTCCCTAGCACCCATGTAAAAGCCCTGAATTGCATGATGCCTGCACATGAAGGTAAAAGCCATGTACATGAATCGCAAGCACTGGAGAAATGGAGACTGAGGCTTGCTGGCCAGGCAGTATAGCCAAATTGGTAGGAAGTTCCCTGAAAGACCTGTCTCAAAAGAATAAGGTGGAGAGGGGGTAAGAAAGCCACTGGACATCAACATCTATACTATACACACACACACACACACACACACACACACACACAGCATACATACTAATGTGCATACACAAAAGTCAAATGTATTTACCTAACTTCACTTTTATATACACTCAAATTATATATAAATATGTTAATGCATCGTTTACTTGGTTTATTAAATATGAATGAGTTGGAAGAAAAGCCTGGATTCAAGTCCTGGCTCTAGAGACACGTGATATGAGCCCCTGAGCCTTTCAAACTCCCATAGCCTGACTGTGTAATGTGTGGATGGACTGCCTGGAGGGTCTCCAAAGGTCTGGTCCTAAGAGTCTGACTTCACAGCCTCTGAAAGGCACGCACTGAATCATGGGGGATGCTCTGTGCCTGACTCAATTCCCACCCCAGGCACAGAGCCGGCTGAGTCAGCGTCATCTGGTCTAATGCCAGCCCTGGCCCCGCATAGTCTAGATACAGCCTGGAGACCCAGCAGCACTGTGGGATCTGCCCCACCCCGCTCGGCGTTCTGTGTGAGAATCCCCCTGACTAGTACTCAGCCTGCATACCGTCATAGGGACACTCTAAACACCGAGGCTGGAAGGAAGACACACGCCCCTCCCCTTGGAGTCCACTTACCAGACCTCCCGCTCAGGCACTACCGGATGGGGGAGGGGTGGGAAAGGAGCCTTTGTTTTTCTTCAACTTGCAGTGTGTTCGGGAGAGAGATAGGTCTTACTAATTTTGGCTTAGTGAGATTTTTTTTTTTTTTGAACACATTATTAACTTTAAATTCGAAGAGATGGGATTTTTGTCTGCCTTGTGGTTACAAAAGCCTATAAAATAAATGCACATTTTTTTTTAACTTCCCCACTTTGGGAAATACGTACTGTTCTTATATTCCTTCTTTAAAATTAGTTATAAAGCTGACATTCCGCCCCCCCCATCAAGTAATACCAGTTTTTGTGTAACTTTGCAAAATTCCTTGGTTTACCTCTTATCTCGGGTGGCTACCTGAGCTGTTGAACTGCTCACGGAAAGGGTAACCAACCACACAAATAAGTCTTTCAAAGCGCCCGCACGTCTTGAAATCCTACAGACTTTTGAATGCAAAGCAAAAGGAAGGGAGGTGGGGCGCTCATCTAACTGTCAATCACCTGCTAGCAAAGCCTGCAGGAACAAAGGAGGAAGACAAATACTTGAGGCCAGGGATCAACACTGTCAATCAATCTTCGTTTAAAATAATTCCAAAAGAATTACCTTGAAGGAGAAGAGAAACAGAAAATACTTCTTAGCACCAGTCTCGCTGTAAGTCATTATTTAATGACCTGTTGACCTGGGTATGGAATTTAAAGTAATGTGTAAAGTAAAGATCAGGACAGGGGAGCTAGAGAGACAGCTCAGTGGTTTGGAGCACTTGACTGCTCTTACAGAGGACCCCCGTTTGGGTTCCCAGCATCCACACAGCAGCTAAAATTATTCGGGACAACTTCTTCTGAGTCCTGCAGGTACCAAGCAGGGTGTAGCGCTCACGCATACGCACATAAAATAAACCTTTTAAATGTTTTAGAAGATTAAAACAGAAAGAGCTTGGTAGATGAGAAAAGCTGCATCAAAGACAAACTATAGACTTTTTTTTTCTTTTCTTTTTTTTGGAGCTGGGGACCGAACCCAGGGCCTTGTGCTTGCTAGGCAAGCGCCTTACCACTGAGCTAAATCCCCAACCCCCAAACTATAGACTTTATAAAGGAAAATTTATAAAGGAAAACTAACTATAGATTAACAAAGAAAAAGTAAGGTGTAAAGTCAAGGGAACACACACACACACACACACACGCTTCTCAATGTGAATAAATCCTCATTGTTACAAAACATTACCAGATTCTTTTGCTCGACAGTGGAAGATTCTCCAAGAGCGTTCCTATTAAGTGGCTTACTCCATCTGTGTCAGAGTCCTGCTTTGCCTGGTTTATCTTCTCATAATACTGAGGTAAAGGCTAGAGTGTGGCTTCTCCAATAGTAATCTGAAGGGTGTCGAAGCAGAGCCTGGATTCCAAAGGCTAACCTCTGAGCCCAGAAGATGCAGGCTTTCTCTCTGGGATGGCCAACTCTATGTCAATGGGACACACGCTAGAGTTATCTGAAAGGAGGGGAACCTCAGTTGAGAAAAAGCCTTCGTAAGATCCAGCTGTAAGGCATTTTCCCAATTAGTAATTGATGGGGGAGGGCCCGGCCCATTTGTGAGTGGGACCATCCCTGGGCTTGTAATCCTGGGTTCTGCAAAAAAAAAAAAAAAAAAAAAAAGGCTGAGCCAGTCATGGGAATCAAGCCAGTAAGGCTTATAAGAGAATCAACCCTTTCCTCTCCAAGTTGCTTCAGTCATGGTGTTCATCGCACAATAGTAACGGGTTGACTGCTACCGTTGCTTGGATGAGTTACAGCAGTAACTGTCAACCTTCCCAAGGCTGTGACCCTTTAATACAGTTCCTCTAGTTGTAGCGAGCCCCAACCATAAAACCGTTTTCACGGCTACTTCATAACTGTAATTTTGCCGCTGTTCTGAATCATAATGTAAATATCTGTATTTTCTGGTTGTCTGAGATGACCCCCCTAAGGGGTCGAGACCCACAGGCTGAGAACCACTGAGTTATGGTTTCTCTGTCACATTTCCCTGGACTTAACATATCTGGCCTTTCTTGTGGTTACCTTGGCAGCCATATAGAGATTCAGTAGTGGCATTCACTCCTGGTTATGTTGGGTTATTCCCATTTGACCTTTGTTTCTGACGCCCATTATAATATAACTTAGCAATCATGTTGTACTTCTTTTAAAAAAAATATATATATATGTATATGTATATTTATTTTATGTATATGAGTACACTGTAGATGTCTTCAGACACACCAGAAGAGGGCATCAGATCCAATTACAGATGCTTGTGAGCCACCATGTGGTTGCTGGGAATTGAACTCAGGACCTCTGGAAGAGCAGTCAGTGCTCTTAACCACTGAGCCACCTCTCCAGCTCCCCATGTTGTACTTTCTTTAGATAACTCCAATACCACTTCATATCTTCTCCAAGAATTCCATAACCAATATACTTTTAAAATATGGAAGTCAGGGGTTGGGGATTTAGCCCAGTGGTAGAGCGCTTGCCTAGCAAGTGCAAGGCCCTGGGTTCGGTCCCCAGCTCAGAAAATAAAAATATGGAAGCCAAGAAAAAAAATGTAATCTCCCAAATATTTTTTTCTTTTAAAAAGAAACCCAAGTGGCTAGGGAAAATAGATAATTTAATCAGCACAGTGCTTGCAGCTCATGGTACTGAGTTCAATTCCCAGCACACTTGTGAAAAAATGTGCACGGTGGCCAACTTGACACCCAAGAACCGTGCACACAGAGTCAGGAGAATCCTTGATACTCACTGGTTGGCCAGCCTAACGAAATAGACTCCATGTTTCGATGAGAGATTACGTCTCATAAAATCAAAGCAGGAGGACGGGCGTGGTAGTACACACCTTTAATCCCAGCACTTGAGAGGCAGAAGCAGGTAGATCTCTATTAGTTCAAAGTCAGTTTATTCTATATAATAAATTCTGGGGCAGCCACACAACACAATGGACTCCTGTCTCAAAACAAACAAAAACAAACAAACAAACAACTTCCAAGCTCAATGTTTGAAAGCAGTGGCTGCTCTTGCAAAGGACCTACGGTTGATTCCCAGCACCCATCTAGCAGCTAACAACCACGAGTAACTCTAGTTTCCAGGGGATCCAGAGCCTTCTGACCTCCCAAGGCACAAGGCATGCACATAATGCACAGACATATAGAGATAGAGATAAAGATAGAGATAAAATTAGAGACGGCTTCTTGGGAATGAAGTTGATCACATGCAGAAGTACACACATCAATGCATACATGCACACATATATATATATATACATGTACATGCATATATCTGTGGATGCTCACATGTGCGCGCGCGCGCACGCACACACACACACACACACACACACACACACACACATACACGAGCGAGAACTCCAACCCAGCTTACGTTGCCTATTTTCCTAAAACTAAATTCTTTCTCTTTAAGCAAACTACTCAAGCCTACAAGTTAGGGTGGAGGTTAAAGAGGTCACAGAGGAATTCTTCCAGAGAGAGTGGAAACATGCCTACACCCTTCTGACTAACCAGAGACAGACGCCCAGAAGTTGGTGGCGGGTGCCCTACAAAAGAATTCCTGCTGCAGAAGAACGCCTGCCCTCAGGCCGGGTGCTTTGAAAGCTGTATTTCTTCGCAAACAGCATTTGTAATGTTGGAGCTACACACAGGACACGCATCAAAAACGGAAGATGGGAGGGTGGAAGGAAGAGGGAGATTAGAAAAAAAATATGACACCTTGGCTTTTTTTTTTTTTTAAATTTTCTGTTACATTTGTTTATGTTATATTTATGCATGTGGTGTGCGTACGCCACATAGAGAGGTCAGAGGACAGCATTAAGGAGTTGGTGCTTGCCTTCCAGCACGGAGCCTCAGGGATGGAAGACAGGTAGTGGGGATTATACCTGCTAAACCACCTCATGGCTACCAGCCAGAGCTAGGCTCTTTTACGGGATTCGGGTTTCGTCTCCCTAGGAGGCCGGGCTTTGTCTTCCTAGAAGGCCGTGTATTCCCCCCATTTGACTCTATAAGTAAGGTACAGGACTTGATCTCTCTCCTTCGGAGCTCATCGTCTGCATTTGCTGCAATCTCAAAAATACCTTAGCAAAATGCCCATTTAGATTTATTTAATGGAACTTGCAAATAATCGATGTCACGTATTTTCTAAACAGCAGAAGGCAATGTGTCACCAAAAAGCACAAGCCCCGCCCACATCTCTGCCCCGCCACTCAACCTGCACGACTTCTGACCTCTGACTTCTCAGTTTCCTTGTCCGTAAAACAGTGTACCTGTACCTGACCTCCGAAAGACTGGAGGATTCCCAGGATTCTGTGCATACCAGCATAGCCCCTAGAACACAAACTGAGACTCAAGAAACAGCGATCAGCCCTCAGCTTCTAACCAGAAGTGCCTTGGTAATTAACATTTTTTGAATGCTTTCTTTTGTTTTTCCTATGGGCCTGATCCTCATAAGCATTTTATTCTCAAAACTTTTCAAAGAGTTGTGATACAAGAAACTGAAACCTGGGCTCGCCTTTGAATGCTAGTATTTTATCTCCCAAATCTCTCTCTCTCTCTCTCTCTCTCTCTCTCTCACACACACACACACACACACACACACACACACACACACACACACACACACAGAGAGCTGGAGAGATAGCTCAGTCGTTAAGAGGCACTGGCTGTTCATCCAGAGTTCCTGAGTTCAATTCCCAGCAACCACATGGTGGCTCACAACCATCTGTAATGAGATCTGATGCCCTCTTCTGGTGTCTGAAGACAGCTACAGTGTACTCATGTGCATTAAAGATTTATTTATTAAAATAAATTTATTAAAGATTTATTTAAAATCTTTAAAAATAGCAAACACAAACAGAGTAAGGAAAAAAAAAATCCCCACCAGAGGTGCCTCTTAGTAAATTCAGCACCTTGATTTTGATCTTGAACCTTTCAGACTCTAGAACGATGAAAACTGCATCCCCATTATTTAAGCCATCCAATCTATGGCACTTTGTCATATCAGCCTCAGTTGACAGGCAGGCACTTAGCAAGGCTGAGAAAAGTCATCCAAATGCACAAAGCTAGTAGAAGCTTGTGCCAGAACCTGTGGAAGTGTTTGACACCAGCATTAGACCCTCCCCACCATCACTAAATCACACTCCCACCCTGTCACTTGTACCTCATTTCTTTATCTCAGACATGGACAAAACCTACATGGAGACAGTTTCAGTTCCTCCTCCCACCCTGGCATTCTGGGGATTAGATTTAGGGCTTTATGCACCCTAGGCAAGCTGTCTACCAAGTTGATATGGTATCAGTCCGGACATTCTACGGACAGTGACAGGAGCTGGCTTTTGATCCAGGGCTTGCCAAAAGCAAACAAGCAAACGGATGACAGTAACAGGGAAGGGTGCCTTTCTAGAAGTACATTTTAGGATTATTCCTCTTATCATTATAGCCCTGGCCAACTCAAATTACTCTTTAAAGGATGGGAATAAAAGCCACCTACAGTGTGTTTTCTTCCTTCCTTCCTTCCTTCCTTCCTTCCTTCCTTCCTTCCTTCTTTCCTTCTTTCCTTCCTTTCTTCCTATCTTTCTTGTGTGTGTGTTTTGAGATAGGGTCTTTCTGTGTATCCCTGGCTGTCCTGGAACTTGCTCCGTAGGCCAGGCTGGCCTCGAACCCACAGAGATCCACCTGCCTCGTCCCTTGAGTTCTGGGATTAAAGGTATATGCCATCACTGCCCAGCAACAGTGTATTTTTTGTACAGCGCATAGGTCCTCAAGATATAGGACCTACAAGGCTTGTGCATTACTCATGGTATAGCCATCAATTTCCTGCAGGCATCCCTTGGGATTTCAGAGCAGAGCTTGTGTGATTACCTTGCAAAACTTCCAGAAAGTTCAGCTCAGCCTCACTCCTTTTCAGCCCCACCTCCAATCTTCATGCCAGACCGCAGTGCATGATAGGCAGGTGTGGGCCACAACCTCCGCTTTCATGTTTTTCCAGTGATTCAAAAAAAAGAAAAATATTTTGTCCATCTTAAAACCACACAGGAGAGCCGGGGAAGTCGAGCAACTTCTCCACGGTTCAGGAAGTTGACATTTATTCACATTCATGGCCTGAAGCCAAGTAGGGCAATCCATGCCTGTCACACCGGTACTTGGGAGGTAGAGGCAGGAGGATCAGGAGTTAAAGGTCATCTGTGCCTACAAGGAGAATGCCAGCCAGCCTGGGCTTTAAGAGACCCTGTGTAAATAAGTAAATTAACCCCAAAGATGACCTGATTATTTTAGCCGCACCACAGGGCGATGTTCATATACTCGTTGCCTGTGATTGTCAGTCAAAAGGATTGTAGACTCAACAGAGATGCCGAGTTAGTTCCTTAAGCACCAGTGACATTGGGTAGCTTGAGATGGGGGTATTTGTGAGATCCCAAGTCCCCGTCCCCTCTTCTGTGAGGGAGGGTGACAAATACAAGGAAAACAAACAAACAAAAAAAACAAGTCACATAAATGGACTTTGAGCACTGGGCTTCTTTCTGCAAACACGTAATCTCTCTCTCTCTCTCTCTCTCTCTCTCTCTCTCTCTCTCTCTTTCTCTCTCTCTCTCTCTCTCTCTGGTATTTTTAAGCCCAGTGGCCCTTTTCTGTTATTTTTCTGGTGTTGATACTGTTGAAGCAGGCTTTCAGGAGATTCCTAGGTTGTTCATTTACTTGTTCTCTCACAAGCTGAGCTCTTCCTGTAGATTTCCGCCAAATGGTTCCCCTAAGGAAAACCTTTCTGTGCTGTTGACTCTAAACAAAGCTTTGAAGTCAGTAGTCTTTTCTGATAGGCTATTTCTCGTCCGGTGAGAAGAGCCAATACAAACCAGATTAGATAAGGGTAAATGCAGGTTTATATAGGGAAGCTGGTCTCAGGTGAGTTCACTGGCCCCAAGGATTGAGGCAAGGGGAGTGCCATGTAGAGAGAAGAGTAGGGAGAAAGAGTGAAAGAGAGAAAGAGAGAAGAGAAGAAGAAAAGAGAGACCGAAATGTACAGACTCTATAGGGAAGAGCCTCTGGGGGAAGGGGCAGCCCAGCCTCTGGGCTGGAAAGTTCAGGCGTGGGGGCAGGGTATGCCAGGTGGGGACTGAGGGATGCTGGGAGAACCTGGAGACAAGGTCTGCTTTGATATATAAAATATACACTTCGGTCCCTTGGCCAGCATCTGAAACCAGACATCTTCTCTGACGGCTACAAAGTACTTGGAAAAAAAAAAGTAAGACCAAAATAATAATATTAAAAAAAACTTAAAAATATTCACAAAATGAAATTATAATTTTAATGCCTGCCTTGGCCCTCAGCACTCCCCTTGCTGTGATGGGTAACTTTGGTTAGGTTACAAAGCATACAGCCCCCACCCCCACCCCCACCCCCACCCCCGCTGCAGGCAGGTTTCAGTTTTTTTCACTCTATAATATAGAGATAATAACATCGTTTGCCGGTGTTGCTACCCAATTCAAGGTGCCGCGTACAAACGAATCTTCTATGCTCACATGTGACATAGAGATGCTTGACTCTAGCCACAGTTCTAGCTTAAGGTTTGTCACAGTGCTGAAGTAAAATCATGGACTGCTGAGGTAGCTGCTCGAAATCTGTGAGCACATATCGGGAAGAGACATCAGAAGAGAAGGGTGAATTCATGCCGGGTCCTCCGCTCTCTTTCTCCACTGACGCAGCTCAGGTCTTGCCTGCAGTTAAGATAGGTGTTCCCACATCAATGAAGTAATAAGATGACCCAACCGTGCGTCTAAGCACATCTCTCAGGTGATTCTAGACGCTGTCAAGCTCATTGTTGAAGCTAAGTACTCAGTATCAAAAGAAGCTACCTGATCATAGGCAACGTATTCCCCCAAACACAGGGCACAGTGAAAAGTAGTGTGGATGTGAACATCAACCTAGCCTTAGGAAGCATCCTGGATTACCACGGCACAAAGCATTCCCCACTTCCTTATTCCTTCCCCTCATAGCACTGTGGGTTTTTTTTTCCCCCACCCCCATGGATTGCAAACCATAATTCTTTCTCCTGTTTATTTCCTCATTTTTTTATTTAGACATCTATACCAGCGTTAAACACTTGATATATTCACCGAATACTTGTCAGGAGAAAGGAACACGAAGGAGTGGAAGAGTAAAGGAATGTGGTCAGGTGAGCTGAATAAGTGACTAGGAACCAGAATTTGGAGGGGGCTCTGGACCTCCAAAGGTTGGTTGTTAATGGGAAAAATTCTGTAGGTATGCATAAAATATAAAGTCGTGCCTTCAGGCTGATTTGGACAAGACTCTAGCCCTGTGCCTGCCTCCCAACCTTACCTCCAACCAGGGAGGAACGCAACAGCATCATCAGGGACTTGCTGAGTCTAAAAAGCCTAATCCTGCCTCTGACCATCTTGTCTTCAGATGCTACCCACTGCCATGCTTCTATGAGCAGAGAACTAAGCTTCCTTATTTTGAAGATTCCTTTTCATTGTTTCAGAAATGCGTATGTGTCTTAGTTAACTTTCTGTTGCTGGGACAAAACATCACGACCAAGGCAACTTATAAAAGGAAGTGGCTCACCATTCTAGAGGGTTTGATTCTGTAACCATCAAGGTAAGGAGCACAGCCCTGGGGCCATAGCTGAGAGCTTACATTGGATCAACAAGCACGAGGCGGAGCGAGCTAACTAGAAATGGCATGGGCTTTTGAAAAGTCAAAGCCTGGTCCTTAGTAACATAACTCTTCCAACAAATGGACACTATCTAATCCTTCCGAATCGGTTCCACCAACTGGGGACTAAGCATTCAAATATAAGAACCTAGGATAGCCATTCCTATTCAAGCACGCATGCGTTCTTATTCAAGCGCCGCCAAGAGTGAGCTGCAGGAGCGCCAAGATGCTCAGGAGCCAGTGTACACACACACACACACACACACACACACACACACACACACACACACACACACACACACACACACACACACACACACACACACGGGAGCTGAACTCAGGTCTTATCTGCTGGGCCAGCTTCCCAGTCCAGGGTTAACTGTGTTTAAAGTGATGAGAATTGTTGAATAGAATCCAGCCCATACATCCCTCTTCTCTTCTTGGTCTCTGTAGCTACAGGATAGCCTCAGTCATGGGAGGTCCTGAAAACTTCAGCACAAGGAGACTTCTAAACGGTGGTTATTCTAGGACATTCCAGCCGGAAGCCAAAACTTATTGGCCACCCAAGAAAGAAACTCGAAAGTCCCACAGCAGGGGCTCAAAATTAGAGGAAAAAAAAAAAAAAAAAAGATGGCGCTGGAAAAACATACATGAACTCTGAGAGGAATAATCTGTCCACTCAGGAAAATTTCAAGTGTGCTTGTGGAAAAATCCTTAGGATACAGACAGCAGATGAAAGGGGGCAGTGGGAGGAAGCCTGAAGAGTTTTAATGAATCAGGACTCTCGGGCATCAGATGTTCATGAGCCGAGCCCCTGAGAAACTCAGCAACATCCAAACATTTTGGAATAAGGACCTCCTGCCGCTGCTCTTAAAGACAACTTTGTCTTACCTGCCTTTGAGTTTGGTTTATAATGAACCGAATGTTTTCAGAATGAAGGAGCATTCCTACCGGTTCCCTTAGAAGGCTTGAGGGTGTGGCTTCAGTAAGCACATGCGCGCAGGCGCACACACCCCAGGTTTTCTGAGTCAGACTTTCCGGTGAATGGGTTGACAAGACATCTTGGTTCCCCTTGGCTGTCAGGGAGTTCGTTGTAACACAGTAACTACATTTCAGTTCCATCTACTCATCTTATGTACAGATACCAAGTGCCCCACAAGAGAAATTTCCAGAAGGTACAGATGATGCCTTAGTCGGTCTACGAGCTCTCGGGACTATCTTTGAAAATCAACTACCTCAAGCTAAATGCTTGGTTTCCGGAAATTTGAAGCTGTTTAGTTGACTGAAAGAAAGGACTTGTAATGGTTGGTAGTTGTAAGTCTCTGATATTCTCGCATATCCAACACACACACACACACACACACACACACACACACACACCTTTGCCATTTTTGCCTAGCTAGGAAAAAGCTCAGTGCTGCCAGCCAAGTGCCTTAATTTACCCGTGGGCGCCATTCTCCATGGGAGTGAGTTATGAAAGTGTTAAAAGGCAATTGTGGTATCCATGCCGCAACTGTGGGCCTCGCATATATGTGAATAGATGTTTGTAACTGTACAGAGGCATGGCATAATGCTTTAAAAATTGGCTGGGAGGACCAATCAGATGGCTTATCTCTCTAAAGGGGCTTGCCACCAAGCCTGGTGGCCAGAGTTCAATACCTATGACCCACAGAGTGAAAAAGATTCTAACCCCCACCCTCGCCAGGAGGTTGTCCTCGTACCTATACACTTGTGCCAAGGCACACTTACCTCCTAAACAAATAAGTAAATGTAATTGTCTTAGGGTTTTACTAAATGTGAACAGACACCATGACTAAGGCAACTCTTATAAAAAACAACATTTATTTGGGCTGGATTACAGGTTCAGAGGTTCAGTCCGTTATGAACATGGGAGCATGGCAGCAACCAGGCAGGAACGGTGCAGCCAGAACTGAGTTCTACAACTACATCTGAAGGCTGCTAGTGGAAGACTTGTTTTCAGGCAGATAGGGTGAGGGTCTTTTTTTTTTTTTTTTTCTTTTCTTTTTTTTCGGAGCTGGGGACCGAACCCAGGGCCTTGTGCTTGCTAGGCAAGCGCTCTACCACTGAGCTAAATCCCCAAGCCCTAGGGTGAGGGTCTTAAGCCCACGCCCTTAGCGATGCACATATTCCAACAAGGCCACACCTCCCAGCAGTGCCACTCCCTGGGCTAAGCATATACAAACCATAACAGTAATTTTAAAATTAAAAACAATGTCCACTGGGCCTGGTGGTGCCTGCCTTTAACCCTAGTGGTCAGCAGGCAGAAGCAGAGAGAATCCTGTGAGTTTCCAGGGCAGCCTCGCTTACACGGCAAGTTCTAGGATAGCCAGAGCTACACGGAGAGATCCAGTTTCCATCACCAGCGTCATCAACAATAACGACAATTTTAAAAGATTATTTTCCTTTTAATTCAGCTGTAGCCCTTCTGGGACTTTCTTATGAAATAAGTCCATCCGATGCTGTTATATCTTCAACTATGTTCCCCCTCCCCCCGTCCCCCATTGAGACAGGGTTTCATGTAGCCCAGGTTGGTCTCAAATTTCCTATGTAGCCAACGATGCCTTAAACACAGTCTTCCTGCTTCCACACCTGGAACGCTGGATTTGCTATGTGCACCATAGCTGGGGAGTCCGGAATCAAACCCAGGACCTCATGTATATTTAGGCCAGCATTCTACCTACTAAGCTAATCACCAGCTCCCAGTGGGAACTGGAAAAACCGTGGGTTTTTTTTTCTTTAGACTCAAGAGTACATTTATTAATTTTGACCTCGCACATGCTGAGCGAGTGCCGAGACTAACATGGAACTTTTTTCTCCCTTTGGTTTTCTGAGCCGGGTTATCTCTGCGTAGCCCTGGCTGTCCTGGAACTCACTCTGTAGACCAGGCTGGCCTCAAACTCAGAGATCCCCATGCCTCTGCCTCCTAAGTTCTGGGATTAAAGGTGTGCGTGCCAACACTGCCCTACCACTAAACCTTAGTGTCCTCGTGTGTGTGTGTGTGTGTGTGTGTGTGTGTGTGTGTGCGCGCGCGCACACACGCACAAATGAGTGTTGTCAAGACGGCTTTGAACTCATTCTGTAGCCAGCCCAAGTCTTCAATGAACAGTTCTTCTGCCTCAGCCCTCTCAGTCACTGGAAATACAGGTCCACGCCACCACATCCAGTTACTGCTCATTTTAAAATGTGAAAAAAGGCATAAAAATTGTTGATAATTGTTCCCCATCGTTGGATCATAGCTGCATCTTCTTTAAATAAAGAAAGCATTTAAGCATTTAAATAAAGTTAGCATCTAGGTGCGTCCTTCAAGCAGGGAGAAGCAAGAACTGTAAACCAGGCAGTGTTTGTCTCGGGGTGGCTGTGGGGTGGGTAGTATTTAAGAAGGGGGTGGGTAAGTTTACAGACCATCCATCTATTTAAGGCATTCGGTTCAGTGGCTGTTACTAAACATACAGAGCTGTGAAAACATTTCCACAATTCAGCGTCAGGACATTCCTATCAATACCAATTGATCCTTCACGCCTTCTCCAGCCACCAGCTCCAGGCAACAACTGATCCACTTTCTGCGCACACAGCCTAGCTGCTTTCTGGCATTTCGTTTAAAATGGAATCGTACGGTATTTGGCCTTTCGAGTCTGGCTTCTTTCTCCCAGCATTTCTCACGAATGGGGCTTATGTACTGGTAATTATTCACCCCCAATTTTCTGTAGGATCCTCGTCTGTTTATGTGAATGTTGGCCATTTGCCTATCCATTTGACATTTAACGTAGGACTAGACCGTGACCAATTCTTCATGATCAGGAACAATGACATGCACAAGCATTTGTGTGCATCTGTGTTTGTAAGCAAAGGTCCTACCTTCCTCTCTGTATATATCCTGAAGTGAAATTGCTTTCCTGTGGGGTAGATCTCTGTTCCAGATTCCTTACGACCAGCTGTACCACTTGTGTTCCCACCAGCAGCGTCTGAACATGGCAGTTTCTTCCACACCATCTCGCCCATGTTTACTGCTGACTTTTAGAAACTTGTTTTTATTTTATGTGTTTGGATATTTTGCCTGCAGGCATCTTTATGTACCACATGCATGCAGTGCCCACAGAGGCCAGAAGAGGCTGTGGGATCTCCTGGAGTTGTAAATCATCACGATTGACCATACAGTGCTGGGAATCAAACCCTGGTCCTCAGGAAAAGCAGCTGTTGCTCTTAACCTCTGAGCCTTCTCTCAGGCACCACTGTCTGACTTTAGCGTTACTACCGTCCTCGTCACCATTATCGTCATTGCCGCCATCATCATCATCACCGCCACCACCACCACCACCATCTCATTGTCATTGTCATCATCATCATCATCACCGCCACCACCACCACCATCTCATTGTCATTGTCGTCATCATCATCATCATCATCTCTATCACCATCACAATCATCATCACCATCGTCAACATCATCATCATAACCATCATCACCACCACCTCCACCACCATCTCATTCTCGTCGTCATCATCATCATCATCTCTATCACCATCACGATCATCATCACCATCGTCAACAACATCATCATCACCACCATCACCATCATCATCATCATGCTAGTGGTTATCAAGAAGTGCCACGTTATGGCTTTCATTCTTGTTTTCCTAAGAAGTGACAAGATTTCCCATCTTCACATCCTTTCCCCCATTTCTAAAACTGCGTTGCCTTTCACTCTGTTTGCTCTCTTCTACAGAAGCTCTAGCTGTTTGCTAGGTGTACGCTTTTCAAATATTTCCCCCCATCCTGTGGGGGTTTTTTTTCCTTTATTCCTAAATGGTTGTCTTTCGAAGTTGTGAAGATAATTTGTTGTTGCTGCTGCTGCTGCTGCTGCTACTGTTTTGGGGGGGACAAGTCAAATATGAGCTGGGGATGACCTTGAACTTCTGATTCTCCCATCTCTACCTCTCCATTACTGAGATTATAGGCATGTATTACCAAACAAATAAAACCCTTGCATTTGAGGCTAGGGCTCTGCCCATGGAACTACACACCTAGCCTGTGATGGGTAATTTTGCTGGTTTCTAATTTACTCTTCAATGGGCCAGGCATTATGTCTTCCTGTGTTCCTCATCTTCATCTTCGCATACGGGAGGAGGGAAGGATGTAAATTCATATTTTTTTATGTGTAGTCATCTAATTGCTCCGACACCATTTGTTTCAAAGGCAATTCACATTGAGTTACCTTGGCCCCCTTTTTTTTTTCAAAAATCAATTGGCCATGACTACACTGTTTATTTCTGGGCTCTCAGTGTTTCCCATTGATTTCTGTATCTTCTCATATCAATTCCTCACTGTCCTGATTGCTGTAGTTCTATATTAGGTTTGAAAGTGGGAACTGTGTTCATCTTCTTGTGACACCTCTGCTCTGCATTTTTGAATTATAGCTACCACTTTGCTCCTGTTTTGCTGCCGGCTTCCCTGCCATGGCATGCTTTCTCTCAGAGTACCTGATACTAGGACAGTGATTCCTTCCCCTCCTCCTCCTCCTCTCCTTCTCCTTCTATATGCTATGGTTTGGAAATTGAGGAACAAGGCTTTATGTGCGTGGACGGCACTCTGCACATCCACCAAGCATCAGCTGCTAGCAGAGGGAGTCCTAGGCTGTGACAGCCTCTGGAGCTGTTACCAAGGATGGAGGATTCAGATGGCTCAGTGGTTAAGAGCACCGACTGCTCTTCCAGAGGTCCTGAGTTCAAATCCCAGCAACCACATGGTGGCTCACAACCATCTGTAATGGGATCTGATGCCCTTTTTCTGGTGTGTCTGAAGACAGCTACAGTGTACTTATATGTAATAAATAAATACATCCATTTTAAAACCTGGAGAATTCTTCCTCCCTCTCTTTGTCCTTCCCTCCCTTTCTTCCTTCCCTCATCCCTTTCTCCATTCCATGTTTGCCAATGAAGCTTATAGCAAAGATGGAGACAGCTGTGTCCCTGGTCACAATTCACCTGAGGTACTAAGACCATGTCTGGACATCACCACGTAACATTTTTTAACCTACTTTCCTCCTTGACACCAACTCTCCCCACCCAAGTCTGTGTATTTCTGAGAGTTTATTCTTGACTCCTGGCCAGTGAGTGTGTCCCCTTTTGTCTTAGTTTGGGTTTCTACTACTGTGAAGGTACTACAACCAAGGCAACTCTTATAAAGGCAAACATTTAATTGGGGCTGGCTTATGGTTTCAGAGGTTCAGTCCATTATCATCATGGTGGGAAGTATGGCAGCATCCAGGTAGTCATGGTGCTAGGGAAATAGCTAAGAGTTCTATATCTTGTTCCATAAGGAGCAGAAAGGACTCTGTTCCACACTGCGTGTAACCTAAGCATGCAAGAGACCTCAAATCCCCCCTCCACAGTGACACACTTCCTCCAACAAAGCCACACCTACTCCAGCAAGGCCACACCTCCTAATAGTGCCACTCCCTATGGGCCAAGCGTTCAAACGAGTCTAAGGGGGTCAAACCTATTCAAACCACCACATCCTCCTTTGGTGACCGGATTTCCTCTGTTTTCTGCTAGACTGAAGTGTGTGGTATAAGGCTAAAATTCTCTCAGCTTGCTATTCAAAGAGAAAAGCCTGCCTGGGATATAGACCCTTAGAAGAACATGAAGCTGAGGAATGAGGGGGACAGCGAACCCTGACGCCTAGGATCTCTGTGAACTCCAATGTCTTTCCTGGAGCTCCTGCTGAAGTTTTTATCTGGGCAGGCTAAGCTTAGCCTGAACTTCCACAAATTCACATGGTTTATGAGGGGTTTTAACAACACAGAAAAGTCTGGAGTAGTGAGTGTGGGCAGGGCTGTGCTGGAGGCAAGCCTTAAAGAGATTCAGCTTGAAGAACAGTCCTGGGGGCACTTGTCCCTGGAGAGGTGGCATTTTAAAGGGGCAGGGTAGGGACTAAAGAGATGTCTCTTCAAATAGCAAAGAAACTGTGTTGTGAGAGTGATTACCTGTGTTGTGTTGGGCTCCATGGAGATGGACTGGAATCTGTGTTAGGAAGGTCCTGGAAACAGATTTGAAGTCAAGATGTTGACATTCTTAACAGTCCAGTCTGTCTGGAAATGTGATGACCTGTGGTGATACTCTCAGAAGGGTTTCAGGTGACTCATCAGAGGTAGAATGGATCCAAACGACCACGACGAACCAGGAAGTTTTGTGTGCATGTGCCCATGTATATGTTTGTGTGTGCACACATGTGCATGTGTGCATGTGTATGTGTGCATGCGCATGTGTATGCCTTACATGTAATATGTGTGTATATGTCTGTGTGTGGTGTATGCGTGTGTGAGTGTGTCTATGTATGTACGCGATTGTGTGTGTGTATGGCGTATGTGGGTGTAAGTGTGTGTGAAGTGGAAACTTATGGGTTCTTTGGAAAGTCGGTTGGATGGTGTTTTGCTGGGGCAAACACTTGAAGGAACATTGAGCTGAAGTGGACACAAGTGAAAGATTAAGGCAGACTTGTGAAGAAATGTTTCTCTGAAGCAACACAGGTGAAAAGTTGTCTGCTAAAGCAAGCACGTGAAAGGACACGTGATGAAGGAGTCTTCGTTAACAATGCATGTATTGGTCCACCTTACATTGCATAGTTGAGCTGCAATGGACTTCATAGAAAGAAACACATCAAAAAAGTTCTGGTGGTGTGCTGCGGTGTCTGGCCACTCCCTCAGACTCAGGCTGATTGGCAGAGTGACGTCAGCTGAGGCAGACTGAGGCCAGGAGGACAAGTGATGTTTGGAGGGTGTAAGTAGGGTCTGATTGACAGTGACAGAGGCTGAGCTTGGCTTGGTTATAGAGCTAGCCGGGTAATACTTATGGGTTCCCACCTTCACTTCCCTGAGAGGGGCACAGAGGAGAACTTCTGATGTTCCTCTTGGTTCATCCTGCTGATTGTCCAGAGGCCTGGCTGTCTCTGCTAGGCAGTGCCATCACTGCCCCCGGAAGTGCCACTGATTCACGTTTGCTATCCCGACTCTACCAAACTGGACTGCTGGGTATCCATAACGTGTGTTTGGAGTGGATCAAACTGCCACTGCCTGCTAACCTGTGAACGGAACTGTGTGTGCATTATGCATATATGTATGTGCATATGTATGAGTATGCATATATGTGTATATATTAGATTTTTTAATTTTTATTTTGTATTATAACTGTTTTGCCTGCATGTATGTATATGTATGATGGTCATGGTTGGTGCCCACAGAGGTTAGAAGGCAGCACTGGAGCCCCAGGAACCAGAGTCACAGATGGATGTTAGCCACCTTGTGAATGCTGAGCATTGAACCCTGGTCCTCTGCAAGAGCAACGAGTGCTATCCATCGCTGAGCCATCTTTCCTGTCCCAGTATGCTACATTTTAATAAGCACACATTCTGGTTTATATCCTTCAGACCGCTAAGGTTCACCTAGCTGAAATCTGAAACAGTAGCGAGTTGGGATTTACCCACCCGGAAGCAAGGAAAGACAGTATCAGCTTGGGAGACTGCTTGGAAGCCAGCCAAGCTGCTCACCCTTGTGCGGACAGCCCAGTGTTGTAAGGCATTTCTCATTCATATTTCATTATCAAGAAATCCAAAGTACCAGACGGTATTGAGATTATGGTGAGCTCAGCATATTTTATTTAAGAAGCGATCCACGGGGAGAATTTAAGTTCTTTACCCCTTGTACAAAATCTCCGGCCTTAGATCCATCTAGATGTACCAATAATAATTGTAGCTCCAGATGACTCCATGACACCCTGGTTAGTTGCCAGGAGACTTCCTTCCAGTGACTTGGTGATGGTGATGTTAGCAGGAGCGCCTGGCTCTGTACCCTAGTCTTGTTTTGGGGCATATGGAGCATGTTTATTTGAGCATGAGCAACAATGTCTCAATGTCATTCTCTGAGGATTTGCACACAGAGCCCCAGGCTTCGTTTCTGTCTGCTCCCAGCTCCTACCCTAACTTCTTTGCTCCGGGTGATACCAAGGTGACCCTGACCTGACCTGGATGAAGCTATTGATTCTGGCACTAGTTAGGGTTATCACTGCTGTGATGGAACACCATGAGTCTTAAAGCAACTCGGGGAGGAAAGGGTTGATTCAGCTTACACTTCCACACCACTGTTTATCATCCTAGGAAGTCAGGACAGGAATTCAAGCCGGACAGGCACCTGTAGGTAGGAGCTGATGCAGAGGCCATGGAGGAGTGCTGCTTACTGACTTGCTCTTCAGGGATTGCCTAGTCTGCTTTCTTATCAAACCCAGGATTACCAACCCAGGGATGGAACCACCCGTAATGGGCTGGACTCTCTCCCATCAGTCACTAAGAAAATGTCCTACAGTACTGTCTATAGTCTGATTATATGGAAGCATATGGTTTTCTCCTATCAGATGACTTTAGCTTGTGTCAAAGTGACGTAAAACTATCTGGTACAGTCACTCTCGTGCTGTTCTCAACCACTTTATGCTGGAAGAATGGTTCTGGCCCTTGGCAGCTACAATATATGCAGTTCAGCTCTGATGCTAGCCACCTGCAGGTTATGTCAGACTCCACAAGTGTAAGGAGCAGTCCCGGTTACATAGCTCTCACTTCAGATGCCGGCTACAAGTAAGGACTCACCAGGCCACCTGCACAGCTGACAATCTGCCTACAAATTTGGGAACTTGGGCTACTTTTGTTAGGTTCAATAGTTTGCCAGAATGTGTTACAGTGGGGGGCTGGAGAGATGGCTCAGTGGTTAAGAGCACTGCTCTTCCAAAGGTCATAAGTTCAATTCCCAGCAACCACATGGTGGCTCACAACCATCTGTGATTGGAAGGACAGTGTGGTCATAAACATAAGTAAATAAATATTTAAAAAAAAAAGAGAGAGAGGGCTGGAGAGATGGCTCAGTGGTTAAGAGCACTGACTGCTCTTCCAGAGGTTCTGAGTTCAATTCCCAGCAACCACATGGTGGCTCACAACCATCTGTGATTGGAAGGACAGTGTGGTCATAAACATAAGTAAATAAATATTAAAAAAAAAAAACAGAGGGGGCTGGAGAGATGGCTCAGTGGTTAAGAGCACTGACTGCTCTTCCAGAGGTTCTGTGTTCAATTCCCAGCAACCACATGGTGGCTCACAACCATCTGTAATGGGATCTGATGCCCTCTTTGGGTGTGCCTGAAGGCAGTCACAGTGAACTCACATAAATAAAATAAATCTTTAAAAAAAAAAACAAAGAATGTCTTGCTGGATTCATGGACGTACAGCACAGAAGTAGGCAGATCTCTGAGTTTGAAGTCAGCTTGGTCTACAAAGAGAGTTTCAGGACATCCAGGGCTGTTCCAAAAAAAAATAATAATAATAAAAATAAAAATAAATAAATAAGAAAGAATGGTTAAGCAGAGAAGATTATCCTAAGATATTCTGACCACCCAAGACTTCCCGCAAGAGCTCGTGAGGTGCTCCCTAATGACGAACCAAGAAACGCCTACCACAGAGGAATAAAGGTACTCGGAAGCATGACTTGACCACCGCAGAGGAATGACGGCTGTGTTCCACCTTGGTCTGGCGCATTCCCTGAATAAAAATAGCACTGGGTTTCTGCCTGCTCTGTCCATAACGTCAGTCCAAGCTCCTTATGTGACCCATTTTTCAAATCCATCTACCCGATAGGGGAAGATTCAGAAAATAGTGTTCTGCCTCATAGTAGAATAGAAAACAAGTTGAGCACAACCCCCATCCCCTTATATTTCAGTGAATAGAAGGGAAGAGCATTACTGTTTGTACTTATAATTAAGGAAATTGCTAAACAAACAAACAAACAAACAAACAGGCCTCTAGAAAAGGAATCAAGGCAATGTAGGAAAGGCGTCTATAGCCTGATCTCAGAAACTTGTATAAATTCAAACCCTCTAGCTTTCTGCTCATTTTGGAGAACGTTGAAGAATTGACCAGCCTTCAGAATTGACAGTTGAAATTCAATACAGATCTTTAATACACACACACACACACACACACACACACACACACACACACACACATACACACACACACACACATGACTCTCAAAAAAAAAAAACCCAAACAAACTAATAAAATCTTCTTAATACATCCCACGAACCTAAATTATCTCCTATAATTGGGAGACTCTGGAAATCTGAGCCATGGTTAAGGGTTCTCAGCATCTATTCTCCAGTTTATCATTCGGGTGGATTAAAGGTGCATATTACTTTGACATGCACACCTCCTGTTCCTTCTCAAGAGAATAAATAATTACAGTGATTCATCTTTGGGTGTGGATAGTAGATAAAATGGTAAACTAACTATATTTAGCAAGTGATCGCCCAGGGACCTGCAAACAAATCAAAAGAAGAAATCATAAGCCCTTGCTTTGATTGCTATGGCCTCAAAGCCAACTCAAACCTTCAAGCTAGTAGTGGCTGTTTGTGGTTCCTTTTTCCCCTTAGATGGCTGTCAGGACTCTGGTAAGACTCCCACTTACCAGCTTTCTCTTTCAGACAGGGATTTGATCGCTTCTTGGCCTCTTAACTAAGACCTAGAGCTCGCACACGCCTAGCAATTCTATGCAACTGTGTTACCTTTCCAGCCCGAATAAATGACTTACTTTTGTCTGTGTGTCGTCGTTTTGCCATCTAACACCCTATGTCCTCAAAGATGAGCTTCAGCTTCAGCTTCTGCTCCTCCAATCTGCATCACCCCATCCCGAGGTGGCAAGTGTCCCCTGCTACACTCAGCTTCAAATAAATGACCTAAGACTCAAGAAGTTCTAATGGGAGTGCTGGCCCATCCCTTTGGTCTACCAGCCAGGAGGCAGAGGCAGGAGGATCTCTGCAAGTTTAAGATCAGCTTGCTTTGAATAGTGAGATCCAGACCTGCCTGGGCCGCACTGTGAATCCCTATCTCAAAAAAAAAAAAAAAAAAAAAAGCAGGCTGAGTTTTCCTGTGTAATGATTGACAGTGGGCTGGGCGTTTTGGTGATGCACGTGCCTTTAAGTTCATGTTACTGTAAGTAATCTCATACTCATATTTCAATGAGTAACCCCAATAAACTCATTGGTTCACTAACTGGATGTTGGGTATCATTACTTTGGTCTGTTGTCTGTCCCCTAGCTGAAGTGAATAGACTACACATTTGTTCTCACAGAAATCATGTCAAACACAGACATATAAACACACACACACATAAACTGTGAATCCTGTTCAGAAAAAAAAAAAAAAAAAAAAAGCAGGCAGCAGAGTACATATGGTCAGTTTCTGGTTCTTCCTGAGACTAGTGAGTTGTTGTTACCTCTCCTCTTAACAAGCCTCCTTTAAAAACTTCCTAAGTAGGTTTGTTTGTTTGTTTGTTTGTTTGTTTGTTTGTTTGAGACAGGGTTTCACTATGTAGCCCTGGTGGGTCTGGAACTCACTGTGTAAAGCAAGCTGATCTCAGATTCCCAGAGATTTTCCTGCCTCTGCCTCCTGGCTGCTAGGATTAAAGGAACGTGGGACACGCTCAGTTTCAAACTTCCGAAGTCTTAAAGGAGTTTCTCTCCAGAGTGAAATGCTTCAGTTTGCAGGAAGTTGCTATACGGCGGAATGCCCACAAACCAGATTCCATAGCCTACCATGTGACTGCCAGTTTAAGAGTTTTTCACATGCACACATACACACACATACTAACACACACACACACACACAGAGTGTATACACACATATGTTCATATACTTAAATATATCAGTCTTCTGCTCCTAGAGCCAGAAGGAGCAAAATAAGATTAAACCAAGAATAAGAGAAAATGAAGCAACTGAGAAACTGGGAAAAGCATAATCTAAGACAATGATGAAAAGCAGTAGACGTATAGTGTATAATCTCATCAGAAGTAAGTTTACTTCTGCTTATATACTTGTTATATGATATATATATTATATCACATATATGACATAAAATATATATTAGATGGTATTGTTAGGGTCCAAGGATCGCTGAAGGAAGACCCTGAACTCAAACAGTATGTAAAAGCAAAGAATGTTTATTCAGCTGAATCTCCCACATGCAGGTGTCTCCCCATTTGGGAACGGAGTTACCTGGTGGATTTGTAGGCCCAGCCTTTATTGTCAGTTAGGGGAATTCCAGGGAGAGGTGTGTGCCCTTTTACATTGATAGGTTAGTTCTGTCTCTAGGGCATCTGACTGATTATTCTATAATTGGTTAGGCTCTGGAGACTTTCCAGGGAGTGGCTTACTCATTCTAGTTACGTATTCTTACTTTAGGCCAGATGTCCTCAGACTGGCTGCCTGAGGCAGTGGTTCGATGACCCAGAGTTCCTGGATCTGGGAGCTCTGGCTAAATCAGTCCTCTCAGTATTGTATTATGTGATATATGCACATATTTACACACACACACACACACACACACACACACACACACACACACACACACACAAGTGCTCAGATGGTAACACACCGTTTTTTGTTTGTTTTGGTATTGGTATGCACCCAGGGCTTGTTGCATGCTGGGTATAGTACTTTGCCAACTGAGTTTTATCTCCAGCTCTCCGATTGTTTTGGATTGTGTGTGTGTGTGTGTGTGTGTGTGTGTGTGTATGTGCACGCGCACGCGTGTGATTTTGTTTTGTTTAGCCTTTATTACCACATGTGATTCATGACTCTGACTCTTACTCTCTACCCTTCTAGCCTCTCTCCTGCAGAGGAGAGCAGAGAATGGGAAATCTCAAGACGGCTTTGCATTACTGGGACCATATCCTGCAGTTTTGTCCCTTGTAGTGTCCTCAGAAACTGTCAGATAAACGCATGCCCAGGCTGTTGTCTGTTTTGTCCTGATGCCTTGTTGCTGGTACCGCTGGCTGTATTTTCAGTCTGACACAATTTCTTCAAGGTCGATATTCAGGTAGTTGGATTGAAGATCTGATAGTGTCCTTAAATTGCAAGACAGTTTCAGAGTAGAATTGAGAGGACGCGTGATTAAAAAACAAAATACAACACAACAACAAAATAACTCAAAAAACTAGAGCTGGATCTAGTTCGGTGGTAGAATGTTTAGCATGCACAAGCTGCAAGCGAAGACTCTCTTAAGACATTTTTTTTTCCTGTGTGTAAGTTCTCGTGGATGCACAGGGAATGGACTGCTGAGGTTGAGTGGCGCTGTGGTCTAGTAAGATTTAAGAAGAACCAAAAAAAAAAAAAAAAAAGATTTAAGAAGAAGCTTTTCCTAACTTACTTTCCCTGTGCCCTCTATCTTTGTGGTGTAATTTATGTTAAAAGCGCCAGCGGTCATGTCTATGTAGGAACAGGCAAAGAGCATGCGCACAAAGTCTTTCTAGGACGTTCCCTTGGAAGCTGTTAAACACTTCTGCTTGGTCACTGACCAGGACCTAGTCTCACGGCTGATGAGAACTAAAAGAAAAAGTGGAGCAAGGTGGCCTTCTTCCTTGGCTTTGTGTCCAAACACAAAGTGCTTAGATTTCTATCGAAGAAACGGAGGGTAGACGGGAGAGGCACAGACAGCCAACAGTCTGGTCATTGTTATTTTCTAAATAATTGGGGGAGGTTGGGTGGGGAGGAGGGCAAAATGTCTAGATTTATTTGATGGCGACGGAGAATAAAGATGCTCCTTTTGTAAGAGAGGTTTTGTGGAGAGCTAGTGTGTGGCATTTCCCCAGCCGCATTCTGCAGAGGTCGCAGGGCAGGCAGAGCACCCCAACCACAGAGCCCAGAGAGCTAGGCAGAAGTGGCAGTCTCAGTGGGCAGACTTCTCTGAACAGCTGCCAGCCTGCCATCGTCCCTACAGAACGTCTCTGTTATTTCCCACTGCTCAACTCCCAAGTTCCCTCTAGAGGGCTGCCTCCCCCACTCAAGTTCGGACGCCTCTGTGGGGAGCGTGCCCTCCGACTGTCCACCCAAATCTCCCTTTATTTAGAAAGAATCTTCCCTTTTCCTCTGTACTTGCCCTTCCCACACAACCACAACCTCAAGAATGTGATGCTTGCACACAACACTGTGAAATCAGACAAGGGTGGCTCTGAGCTAAGGAGAGAGAGGCTTCCTACGCGGCTGTTCCTGCTGCTGCTGCTCCTCCCCCTGCTCCTCCTCTTCCTCCTTTTGTCGAGCAAAGAGACTTTATCGGGTTGGTGACTTTCATCACCTCTCTAAACTTCCGGAGCCTAGATTAAAGGTTTAAAACTGGGTGTGGTACAAGACTCTTACAATCCCAGCACTCAGGAGGCTGGGGCAGGAGAACCACGAATCTGAGGTCAGCCTGATTAAAAGGCAAGAGATCCTGTCTCAAAAGCAAACACCACCCGCGCGCGCGCGTGTACACACACACACACACACACACACACACACACACACAAAACCAATCATACAAAGGTATGAAAACAGCACTAACAAAACATTTTAAAACTTCCCTTGAGGGGCTGGGATTTAGCTCAGTGGTAGGGCGCTTGCCTAGCAAGTGCAAGGCCCTGGGTTCGGTCCCCAGCGCCGGGGAAACAAACAAAACAAAACAACAAACTTCCCTTGAACTACAAGCGCCCCTGAGATCGGTATTTGGGATGCCGATATTCTATTTACAAGTACTTTACTTTCATAGTTATATTTTAGCCACAATTTGCTCTTAAAAAGAACATGGTTGACAATTCAGCAGGACCTACAGATAAGGACCCAAGACACCGTCAAAAATGGCTGTCTATGGAGGTGGGACTTAAGCTAAGTTGCTAGCACGTTTGTGTAGCGCGCTTAAGTCCTTGGGCTGACTTCCCCAGAACCCCATAAAATGAGCCAGGTGGCTTGAACTGTGATCCTAGTACTCGGCAGGTGAAGATAGAAACATCAGAGACTCAAGGTCCGCTTCAGCTACAAGAGTTTGAAATCATCTAAGAGCATCGAGACCTCATGGGGGAGGGGTTGGGGGAAAGGTGGGGCGGGTGGACATGAGGAGGAGGAGGGTGGCAAACTGGAAGAGCAGAAGGAAGAAGGGGACCAGAAGGAGGACTTGCTTATATGTCATTAAGAAACTGAGGGTGGGTTGGGATTTAGCTCAGTGGTAGAGTGCTTGCCTAGGGCGCAAGGCCCTGGGTTCGGGTCCCCAGCTCGAAAAAAAAAAAAAAAAAAAAAAAAAACCTCAGGCTTTAGGCAGCCCAGCCACCTAGCCTAAAGCAGGACAATGGGTCGTCGGCAAGTTTCCAGACCTCCCTGGTAACAGATTCCAGCCCCCACACCCTGGTAATGGAATGTCCCCTGAGATGGAGTGAGATAAAGGCTACCTTCTCCTGAACTTCCTCAGTAACAGTTTCCAGCCCCCACACCCCAGTGTAAGGGCGTTCTCTTTGAGTCCAGGGGTATCATTCTTCAGTAAACCATAGACCCTTACTTTTTTTTTTTTTTTTTGGTTCTTTTTTTTCGAGCTGGGGACCAACCCAGGGCCTTTGCGCCTCCCTAGGCAAGCGCTCTACCACTGAGCTAAATCTAACCCCCATAGACCCCTTACTTACACTTGTTATTTCAAGCTAAGAGATGATCCTTTCTTCGGGCCGTTCTTTGCCGTGTGCCGATGGATTTTAAGTTTGACACCTAGTCACAGAAAAAAGGAAAGCCTGTATAGTAACGGACTTCAAAGTCACCTTGGCACATTCGAAGGAGAATGTTACGTAATTTTTTTTTTTTTTTTTACATCTTCTCAGTGAAATAGATTTATTTTTTCTTATGTAGAATAAAAATATTAAGGTCAGGTTACATTTCAAATAACTGAACTGGGTGGGTTAGAATTGCTAGTGTTTAAAAAATGTGGACAACATCCTTAATATAGTAGCTATCTGTGACTAACCCAGTGGGTGTGTGTTACCCGGGGGGGAAAAACAATAAACTCACTCACTGTGTCTTTGGAAACTCTTCTTTTCAAGTTAGATTTCGGAGTTTTTTATTATTTTTTTTTTAAACAAGACGCTATTTAAGGAATTACCCAAAATTCTGCCTTTGAAGATGCCGCTGCTGGAAAACTAGGCATTTAAAGGCTGTTAAGCGAAACAAGAAACTCGATAGGCAAACCAGAAAAACAATCCATGCCTTCCTCCAAGAGTCCTGTTTTTGAAATGAAATCTTTTTTTTATTGCCCTGAAATTGTTATGGAAATACAAGATACAACGTACAGTTTCCGTGAGCAACCTTGCCGTTGTATTAAAAACTGATTTGTAAATCCTGCAAGTGCAACGATACTGGCTATCTCTGTAGGCCACGCCCTCGTCACAGCTGCTAGGCCACGCCCTCGTTACAGCTGCTAGGCCACGCCTTCCGACCCCCCCCCCCAATCCCTTGTTATGAAGATCTTATAGGCAAGACCACATGGAGTTGGAGAAGCTAAAGAGCCTGGCTAAGGAGGTTGATTCCAAAGCCCCCTCCAAGGAGAAGTGGATCTAGGGTTAAAGTTGAGCTGAGCAGAACCCGGGGCAGCAGGGCCGGGATCTCAGTGAAGGGGTCTAACAGGCCTGAGCATGACAAACAGGGAACCGACAGGTTTGCCTTCTCCCCTTTTGCTAATAACCATTAGATTACATTCCTGAAGCTAGCCTCCAAGGTTTTATATATCCACTCCCTCCTCCTAGGGCTGATCGCCAAGGTCCAGCTATGGAAGTACTGAGGTCCAACAGTCAAAAGCCACCTTTAGGCTGACCTAACTAACATGCCCAATTAAAACAAACCAATTCACCCTAACACGGGATTCCCCCTTTCCCTTTATAAACTGCATCATCTGCCTATGGCCATGGTCCGTCTCTATCTGAGACAGTCCTTTGTTCCCCTGGGCAAATATCCCCTGCCCTTTTAAACTCCTCCCTTGCTCCCTTTTCCTTCCCACATCCCCTGTCTTTGTCTTTTTTTTTCCCCCTGCTCTTTGTTCCTGGGGGCAAATAAGTCTCTGTGCTGAGAACTTGGTCTTGGTGTGTCCAGTACCGCAGCAGGGGACAGGAATGCCTTGAGTTCAAGACCAGCATGGGCTATATAGTGAGTCTGAGGCTGTCCTAGGCTAAATAGTAAGACCTTATTTAAAGCCAGCCAAGCAACCAAGCAACAAAAAATACCAACCCCCCCCCAAAAAAACCCCAAAAAACAAAAAACAAAAAACCCCGCTTCCCCCCAAATCTCTTGTGCTATGTGATTGCTAATCACATTTCTGTGTGGCCTTTTAGGCATGTAGGAATTGTGGATTTTACAAGTATGCCTACTTCTGTAAGTATGTATACTTATGTAGGAGGGAGACTGGAGAACTCAGATAAATATGTTTTTTAAATTGTTTTTGCTTTTAATTTTAATGGTGTGTGTGTGTGTGTGTGTGTGTGTGTCTGCATGCAGGTATATGTACATGAGTGTCAGTTGTGAGCCACCAAGTGAATGCTGGGAACTGAACCTGTGTCTTCTAGAAGAAAAACTAGCTCCTAACCACTGAGCCATCTCTCCAGCTCCAGGAGGCAAATACCAACCCTTTCTGTAGTTGATGTTGCTGTCGCTGTTGCTATTACTGTTGCTGTCTTCTTTTCCTCCTTTGAGACAGGCATTACTATAGCCTGGCTGGCCTGGAATCTATTACGTAACTCGGGCTCCTGGGTGCTGGGATTATAGACTTCCACTAGGTCCAGGCCATCATTTAATTATTTTTATTTTATTTTATTTTTTTTTAAAGATTTACTTATTTATTATACATAAGTACACTGTAGCTGTCTTCAGACACACCAGAAGAGGGCGTCGGATTTCATTACACATGGTTGTGAGCCACCATGTGGTTGCTGGGATTTGAACTCAGGACCTCTGGAAGAGCAGTCAGTGCTCTTAACCACTGAGCCATCTCTCCAGCCCCAATTATTTTTTTTTAAAAGAATTTTATGTGCATTGGCATTTTGCCTACATGTAAATATGTACGAGGGCACCAGATCCTTGGAATTAAGAGTTATAAACGGTTGTGAGCTGGGACTTGAGCCTGGGTCCCCTGGAAGAACAGCTGGTGCTTCTGGCCACTAAGCCATCTCTCCAGCCCCTCGCTGGCTTTAATACAGCAGTCATTTTTGTGTCTGTGTGTCTACCAAACCTGATTAGAATGGATTTGTGGCACATTTCTACCACACCTTCCCGGGTGAGGACGATTGAGGACACAATGAACAGAATCAGGTGTGAACTATTTCCAGCGGTCATTTGAGGCCATTCATTTATTTGGTGTGTGGAGAGCGGGTGTATATAGCATTCCAGAGGCACTCTGTTAGGCATAGTTTCCAGTACACACACACTGGTGGGCACCCAGTGCTGACCCTAGACTGAGAGGGCTGACAGAACAGTTGGTGCAGCCCTTGATTGACTCATTTCCTGTGTTCCAGATCACCACTGCCCCGGGCAGTCTGCTCACACGGGCAGGCCACTTCATAAATCTCTACGCAGACTTTAGTCTGTGTGCAACACTGCCTTCTATCGCCTAGGATTAAGTTACTATGTCTGTCCTTCCTTCCTTCCTTCCTTCCTTCCTTCCTTCCTTCCTTCCTTCCTTCCTTCCTTTCACCAGGGTCTCATCATCTAGCCCTAGCTTGACTAAAATGTGTTCTGTAGACCAGGCTGGTCTCACACTCACAGAAGTTCACCTGTCTTTGCCTCCCAAGTGTTTAATTAAAAGCACAGGCATTTAATTAAAGGCATTCATTTGCACCATTCTTTTAAATGATTAAACAACCATAACTTCCTTCTAAGTACTCTGATGAACACTGACATTTAGTTCATGGAAATTAAATGTAAGCGAGATTTACAATAATCTTGTGCCTAATTGTACAGATGTGAAGAGATTTATGCTCTCTGTCTCTTTGGTGGCATCCCCTACAGTTAAACTTTCTTGATTTCCATTTTATCCCACTCAGAAAGGCTACCATTAAGAAATCACACACACAAAACCATACCAAACCAAACCAACCAACCAACCAAAAACAGAATAAAACAAAACCCCCAACCAACAAAACAAAACCAAGCATAGTAACCCATGCCTTTAATCTTAGCTTTGGGAGGCAGAGGCAGGCAGATCTCTGTGAATTCAAGGCTAGCATGGTCTATATATTAAGTTCCAGAATATCCAGGACTACATAGAGATCCTGTCTCAAATACACACACACACACACACACACACACACACACAAACACACACACCCCTAAAAATAGAACTACCATATAGTATACTACTCCTGGGTATGTACCAAAGAAATCTAAGTCAGCAACCACAGATACGTGTGCAGATGTGTTTACAGTTGCATTTTCCTGGCCGTTAAGCAAAGGGGTCAGCCCAGGCACTGAACGCTGCATGAGTGAATAGAGAAAACTCAGTGTACATGCTCAGTGGGGTTTTGTTCTGCCCTATCTCGGAACAAAATTATGCCATTTTCAGAAGAAAAAATGAAATTGGAGCTCATGTTAACTGGAATAAGCCAGTTTGGAAAGACATATATCACAGGTTCTCTCTCATGTGGAATCTACTTTGGAAACGGATATCTATAAAGCCTGACTGTAAACAGGGTGGTATATGGGAAGAGAAATGGAACTGGGGCAGGGGTTGGTCAAGCAACGCGGAGTTAGCAGGCATGCGCACAAGCAAACCACGTGACGCACAAGTTTAAAAAAAAATGTCACTATGAATTACATCATGCTGTGCTCTGAATAGGCTAAGAAAACATTTAAGAACCGGAGGCATTAAGATTTACTCCCTTTGAATAACTAGCACATGCCTGAGGTACACTGCATGCATTCGATGTATTTATCGACTAATTGGAACTGTACCTAAAAATAAACGACGGCCGGGATGGAGCGGAGGAGGTGCCTCAGCAGCTAAGAGCACTTGGTGCTCCCACAGAGGACCTGGGTTTGGTTCCTAGAGCCCACGGGGCAGTTTACACACTGTATCTCCAGGTCCAGAGCTTCCATAGCTTCCCCTGGCCCGCAGTAGGTAGGCACCTATGTAGTGAGTGTACTTACAGACATTCAGGTAAGCGTGCACACACATTAAAATAAACGAGTAAGGGGGCTGGAGAGATGGCTCAGTGGTTAAGAGCACCGACTGCTCTTCCAGAGGTCCTGAGTTCAATTCCCAGCAACCACATGGTGGCTCACAACCATCTGTAATGAGATCCGATGCTGTCCTCTGGGGGCTCTAAAGACAGCGACAGTGTACTCATATACATTAAATAAATAAATTTTAAAAAAGAAACTTTAAGAAAAAAAAAGAAATGAATAAAAGTGAAAAAAAAATGAGAAAGCTAAACAAAGTCCCCAGGCTCTAACTTACTACTGAGGAGAATGGAGAAAGCGTTCTTTCTCCATGTGTAGGAATCTTCCAACTGACCATGACGCCTGTTTTAACACTGACGGCCAATACATACATACATACATACATACATACATACATACATACATATGTACATACACACACAGCTATACATACACAGATATACATACCCCTAATTTCACAGTCATCTTCAGCATTTGAAAGGAAAATGCTAAATTGAAACAAAGATCACTGAAGCCAGAGAAAGGTTTCCGTCATACAGTTAAAGCAATGCTCATGAAAATTATTTCAGTGGTGATTCTGTTTAATGGAAGATTTCTTTAAAAAAAAAAAAAAGATTTAAAGAAGGGGGGGGAGTGAAGTCAACTTTCTGTCTGTGACTGACATCGCCTTAAGACCGTTAAAAAAAAAAAAAACCAAAACCGCGTGGGCTCGCGCTCAGGCTCCGCCCTGCCTCCCCGCAGTCGCAGTTCCCGCCTTCCTTCCTTCGCGGTCCAGGCCGCCCCGCGTGGCGCCAGCACCGTTTTCTTCTCCTCCCTTTTCAAGTCCCTTGTGGGCAAGGATGTAGGCGTGGAGCTCAAGAAGGACCTGAGCATCTGTGGAACCCTCCACTCTGCGGACCCACATCAGTGTCACTCACAGGCCCTGAACAATATCCTCACGTGTTATCAAGTCAAGAGCTGCTTCATCCGGGGCTCAGTTATGTGCGGCTGCCGGCACATGAGGGGGACACACAGCTGCCATGGCAACAAGGAAGGGAGGAAGCCCCTCAGCAGGACAGTGATGGCACCTCCCTCCCCCCACTTCCCCACTGGTGACCCATAACTTGACGTCCAACTGAGGACAAGGACACCCCTGCCCAATACTTAGTGTGTTTTGTTTTGTTAATGATTGTTTTTTCTTTTAAACTGAATGGATGAGAGAGAATCCCTCTGTGGAGCAGGGAGGGTGAGAGAACCAGGAACTGCAGAACCTTCCTGGGCTGGCTCCCAGTTTGTACCTTCTTCTCACCTTCCCTGGAGATGGGAGCTGCTCCTAGGCCCTTCCATGGCGACATGTAATACATTTGAGGGATGGAAAGATCTGTCCCGCATCAGGAATAAAACTTATGATATAAACTGGAAAAAACCCCCAAAAACAAAACTGGTTTATTCAAACAAATACATTTACCTCAGTTCACCAGTAGGTGTCACTGTTTAAATAGACTGATACTATTTCCCACGGAGTTCCGAGCTTTTCGGAAAAAATATTTTTCTGCGACTCCAGATAATTAAATGGCTGTGAGGAAGAGATGAAAATAAGTGGTCAGTGCTAATAATCAAAGTTTTAGGTTTTGCGATTGATTGTAGTGAGGGGTTTAATCAGTGTCGCATGCTCAATTTATTCAAAAGGCCGGGGTAGTTCCTTGAGCCACATCTACAAAAAATCTGTTTAAGCTCTTACATTGCTTTGATTAAAAACACTTTTGAAGAAAAGAGTAGAAGAAAAAAATCGAAAATATTTCAAATTCTGGGTCTTCACGGTCAAATGGTACACATTTTTGAAAGAATGCATGTGAACAAGTTCCCTTTGGAGGGGGAAAAAGAAAAAAAAGAAAAGGAAAGGGGGGGGAAGGGAGTGGGGAGCGGGGACAGAGGACGAGAAAGGAAGAAGGGGACTTGTTTTTTCCTTCTGTACATTTGCAAAAAGTTGGCCAATAGGAGAGCTCCCCGCAGGGCCTCCGTCTGTATTCCCCTGCCGAGCACAGGTTTCCGGGAACACTGTCGCCTCAGTGCGGGGAAACTAGGCTTGTAGCGGCGCCCTACAAAGATTAAACATTTCTTTCTACAGAAAACAGGTTTTAAATCAGGGATGTGGACCTGAAAACATTGAGGGAACCGCGGAAAAGAACAAAAGTTCACATTACCAGGAGTGGGGTTCGAACCCACGCAGACATATGTCCATTGGATCTTAAGTCCAACGCCTTAACCACTCGGCCATCCTGGTGCAGGCGTGCACTACTACATCTGCTCTTCCTACAAAGCTTACACCGTCGTCCTCGTTTTCTTGGTTACTCAAGGACGCTTCGGAGCGGGTCGCGCGGCGCTCCCGGCTTTCCCGGCCCGGCTACAGAGACTCGGTGGCTGCCGCCGGGTTTTCGCCCCGCCGTAGCGGCTCGCCGTCGCCGCGAGCTCTCGGCGGTGGCGAAGGAACTGCAGGGAACTGCATGAACGGCGCGCGGGGCAGCACTCTGGGCCTGCGAGCGGGCGGGCCGGCGCTGGCTCTTCTTGTAGGTGCGCGGGCGCGACAAACAAACTCCACAGCAAACTTCTGGGCTCCGGAGCGGGCGTGGGAAGGAGTCCCACCGGTGGTGTGAGCACGGGTCCGCCAAGTCCACCCTCAGTGTTTCTTCTAAATCGAATAGGTTCCCGGGGCCCGGCACCCGTGCGCTCCTTTCCTTCCTCATCAGTGCGATTTAGACCGCCGGAAGGAGGTTCTGGAGAAAACTGTCTGGGCAGGGCAGTGTGGCCCAACCCCCATCTCCCTCCCTGGTCGTAGTTGGCACTATCCCCTTTGCAGCGCTTCAGATGCAAGGTCAAGATTTCCGGAGTTCCCGCCCCCTCTATGGCTCCCCTAGAGGGCCTCCCCTTGCCTGGCTTTAACTTGTTCCACCTTTTACTTTGGCTTTTGTTGTTGTGAAAAATATCCTCAACAAAAGGCAATTTAGGGGGACAGCGGTTTATTTACATTACTTCGGCTGTCACTCAAAACCTTGGCTCTGCCCTAGGGTCCAGCCTAATGTGTTCTGCAGCTGCAGGCAGGGAGCTGGTGGCTAAGCCTTGCCCGGGCTGTCCCATCTTGTCCCTCTCCTCCCCAATCCCCCTCCCCCAACCCCGCGTCCCCACACGAAGTTTGGTTTATACAGGTCCAGTGGCTTCAGTCTTTGACTGTGAACCTAGGTCAGCAGGAGCTTTCACTCCCGCACCTCACTGTTTCAGGCCTCCCTGGAACTTTTTCTCGGTTTCCCTGTAATGATCCAACTGCTCTCAGAGCTCCCGCCGCCCCTGGGAACACCTAGCTTTTGGTTCTCTTGAGTCCTGGTTAAGTCTGACCGGACTGTCCAAGGAGGGCCTCTACTACAGCAACCCACACAGCTCCTGTCTACCACCCAGTGGTGGGAACTCCAAAGACCTTTGCCTGAGCGTGTTCCTCAAGAGTACCTTTAGGGCATCGAGCGTAGTACCCAGACACGTACCCCAGGAGCCTAGGTCCTCAGGCCGTGCGCGCTGTGCGGACACTGCTACACTCTGGAGGCAGCATGAGGAATAAATATAATGTGGGATCGTCACCACGTTACACCATCAGATGATCAGAGGCCTTGAGCTTCGTGCAATAGGTGTTAAATGATAATGAAACATGTACTCTCTCTACCCTAAGTATTGCTCTAAGCTCCCTACACAAGTTGATTTTTTTTTTCTTTTAGGATTTTTTATTTATTTATTTATTTTTTGAGATGGGTTCTCACTATGCAGCTCTCTGGCTGTCCCGGAACTCACTATATAGATCAGGCTGTCCTCAAACTCACAGAGATCTGCTTGTCTCTGCCTCCCAAATGTCAGGATTAAAAAAAAAAATTAAAGGTGAGTGAGCCCTACTTCTCCGGGCTCAGTTAATTTTCTCAACAACTGTAAAGTAGGCCTTCCTATCCTCCTTTTGGATGAGGCCGTAGCGATCTCTTACAGACTTGCTCAACTAGAGGGAGCTCCCTGTGGACAGTGCTGGCGTTGCCTTGTGTTACAGAATTTCACTGCCAGCCCAGCTTTTCGGTCTAAGACTTTCCTCAGAAATAGTCCTCTGAGGCTCTAGATTGCATTTCGTTGTTCAGGGACCGGTCTGGAGCACTAGCTTTTTTTTTTTTTTTTTTTTTTTTTATCAGAGTTGCAAGTAGGTCTGGATTTCTTGGGAAGAGATGTCAGTCAATCATCGATGGAGCACGTCGGATAAGGGGCACCACAGCAGTCATGCCCATCCCACACAATATTCTTCTGTGATATGAGGAGCCCGTGGAGCTTCCCGCAGTTATTTAGCCAAAAGCCCTCAGCCATCAGCTGCTCTAACAGCTGTGTTTAAAAGTCTTCAGATCCCAGTCCCAGATCCTCAAGTGACAGCCCCTCACCCCCAGCCACTGAATCCTCTAAGTGCCCAGAGACCATAGAAGAGAAATCCACTGGCCTCACTGTACATTTTTTAAAGATAGATTTATTTATTTATTTATTTATTTATTTATTTATTTATTTATTATTTATTATGTATGGTGTTCTGTCTGCATGCAGAAGAGGACATCAGATCCCATTACAGATGGTTGTGAGCCACCGTGTGGTTGCTGGCAATCGAACTTAGGACCTCCAGAAGAGCAGCCAGTGCTCTTAACCTCTGAGCTGTCTCTCCAGCCCCTGTACATTTTTTTTTTTTAAATTCTTGATTTTTCCAGCATCTGTGTCATAATGAAAATCACTGTTGTCTGGTGACACTTAAGTTTGTGTGCTGAAGTGAAGCCGTTCTGAGGCCGACCATCTCGGAGCATTTGTGATGAAGCACTGGGAGTATTATGGGAGACAGGCGATTTAAGAATACAGCAAGGCAGGGGACGACACCACTCTGAGATGCAGAGAGCCAAAGGCCAGAACCCTTCACGGGAGGTATGCCCACCATCTTCACTGGAAACCTGTTTCTGAGGGAAGATGCTCTCCATATCTACATCTTCTGTGAGAACAAAAGTCTCATCCCTAACCACTAGCTGCAAGGGAGTCCAGGAAGCACAAGTTCTAGTGTTTGTTTTAGGATGCTGTCCTCAAGTGTGAGAAATTCCCCAAGTACAGGGAAAGGGTGTTCAAGTAAGGCTAAGAATCTCAAGGCCTAAAAAAATACCCACTTTAGTGTTTGAAGGAAACATGGAAAGCCTTTCATTATGGCACTTGCTACAGATGGCAACATTAGCTAGATTTCATAACATTGTAATGACCTCCAGGTTAAGAAGCTGTTTGGGCATGATTCTTTTTCTTTTTCTTTTTTTGGTTCTTTTTTTCGGAGCTGGGGACCGAACCCAGGGCCTTGTGCTTCCTAGGCAAGCGCTCTACCACTGAGCTAAATCCCCAACCCCTTGGGCATGATTCTTAAAGAGAAGTTTCCTGATAAATTATTTCCACTATGCAGGTGTGTTTATTTAAGCTATAATATGCTGTATAAATTAGTTTAAAAGATTTTTTGCCCCTAGTCAGGAGGTGGTGGCTTATGCCTTTAATTCCCACACTGGGGAAGCACAGGCAAGTGGATCTTTGTGTTGGAGGGCAGTCTTGTCTACAGAGTTAGTTCCAGGACAGCCAGGGCTACCAAAGAAATCTAGTCGTGAAATATTTTTAAAAATGGCCCTGAGTGCATTTTAGACAGTCTTACTCCATAGCCCAAGTTGGCCTTTCACCCTTAATCCTCCTGTCTCAGCCTCCCAATTGTTAGGATGACAGGTGTATACTGGCATGTCCAGTCATGCCCAGTCTATGAATGTGTTGACACTTCCCCCTTCAATAGACAGAGCTTACTTCCTCTCCCCCTTGAGCCTGGACTGGCTGCATGGTCTCATTTCTAAACAATAGAGTTAAACAGATAGAGGCAGATGATCATCGAAAGCACTTACTTCAGTGCCGTCTTGGTGGTTTGCTCTCAGATCATTCCCTGGGAAGGATGCCAGCTGCTCTGTCATGAATAACTGTAGAGGCTCCCACGGTGAGGACCTGAAGCTCCAAGTCCCCAGTCCCCAGCTCCCAGTCCCCACTCCAGAACTCAAGGTTTCCATGAGTAAACTTGGCTAGAATTCTCCAGCTCAGTACAACACTCAGATAGCCATGGCTCTAGCCAAAACTTTGCCTGCAACTGGTGAGTGACCCTGAGCTGGAAACACCCAGCTAAGACTCTGTTCCCCAGCCCCCAAGGACTGCGAAAGAAAGCCAGCATTTGTGATGGTTTGTCTGCATCATTTCTTGCATGCCTGTGGATCGTTAATGCATTTCCCTAGCATTGATATATGCTCTTTCTCTATGTCAATTGTGGTGAGCCCCTAACACTCAACTTTCCTTTTTCATTTGTTTTGAGACCCGTGAGTGAATTGATCGCTTGTACTTTCTAAGCCTACATACCTACCCTTAGCTTTTTCTAGAATCTTCTTCATGGGTCTTTCTTTTTAATTGGGTTTTCACTGTGTAGGTCAGGCTAGCCTACAATTCTCTATGTAGAGCAGGCTAGCCTCTAATTTACAGAGCTCTCTCTCTCTCTCTACCTCTCTACTTTTGCCCCCCAAACTTCCCAAATGTGGCTTCTACAATACTCTCTACATCCACTGAAGCTCAGCCAGAGGGGCTGGAGAGATGGCTCAGTGGTACTGGCTGCTCTTCCTGAGGACCTGGGTTCATGTCCCAGCAGCTCATAACTGTAAGTCCAGGCCCAGGGAATTTGACCCTCTTGCATAGACATAGGTGTGGGGAAAACACCAATGCATTAAATATATTTTTAAAATCATCAGGTATCATTTGAGGCAAATAAAGATTCCATGCTTGTGGCAACAGCCCACCAGTTATTCCTATCAATGTCTTTGAAAAGTGTCTGATTTATGACTTTCTTTTGTTCTTTAATTAAACAAACAAAAAACTTCACCAACCCTTACCACGTTGGAATCTGATATTCAAAATAATGCAAATCTGTCTTCCTGGGCTATGGCTACTCAGCTATGGCTGCAGAATAAACTCTTAATCCCTTGGAAGTAAGGGCTGGGTTTTAGCATCATCACATAACAAGACTGGGAACAAGGGGCGAGAAGAAGGGAGGGTTAAGGCTTTGTGGTCTGTGTCTGTGATTTCACTGAGGCACAGTCCATACAACAGTATTTCCATTAGGGTAGCATAAGAAGCAGTGGTCTCCCGAGGGAGAATGAGGCTGAGTTTCTGATGGCCAAGGACGCGGTGGCTGCCACTGTGCATGTGACTCCTGCATTGGTAGTGAGGCTGCTGTGAACAGACCCTCTCTCTGTCTTGGCCAGAGGTGCAATAACTGATTCATCATATTTACCCACAGCAATCAGCATTAATAAAAATGATAAATGGCTATGTTACTACTTTGTGTGTTTATTTACACACACACACACTCTGTGTGACTCAGATTCTGGTTTTAAATTTATTTTTAAAATTGATGTTAACATGAAGGAACACCCATTCAGAGCCTGTCCCACATGTGGCCCATACATATACAGCCACCCAATTAGACAAGATGGATGAAGCAAAGAAGTGCAGGCTGACAGGAACTGGATGTAGATCTCTCCTGAGAGACACAGCCAGAATACAGCAAATACATAGGCGAATGCCATCATTAAATCACTGAACTGAGAACGGGACCCCCATTGAAGGAATCAGAGAAAGAACTGGAAGAGCTTGAAGAGGCCTGAGACCCCATATGAACAACAATGTCAACCAACCAGAGCTTCCAGGGACTAAGCCACTACCCAAAGACTATACATGGACTGATCCTGGGCTCCAACCTCATAGGTAGCAGTGGATAGCCTAGTAAGAGCCCCAGTGGAAGGGGAAGCCCTTGGTCCTGCTAAGACTGAACCCCCAGTGAACGTGATTGTTGGGGGGAGGGTGGTAATGGGGGAAGGATGAGGAGGGGAACACCCATACAGAAGGGGAGGGGTAGGGGTTAGGGGGATGTTGGCCAGGAAACCGGGAAAGGGAATAACAATTGAAATGTAAATAAGAAATACCCAAGTTAATAAAGATGGAGAAAAAAAAAAGAATACTCAAGTAGAAAAAAAAGATGTTAAAATTAGCATCCAAAGCAATGAATTTCATCATGACCTTTTAATACATATGCGTCCTTGTACTTTGTGTGACAGCTCATCCCTCTTCCCAATGGACCACCTGTTGTGACCCCATGACCCTCCGTTTCTGGCTCTCATCCTTGCCCCAAATAGTTCACCTTTCTGTTTCATTTAGATGTATTTTATTGTCCTTTCTTCTTCTGTTTCCCTCCCCTAAAGCCTCTTCTTCCTCTCTCATGGTTCTCTTTTTACTCCCCCATGCCACCCGGGGCTGGGGGGTTGGGGGGGAGACAGACGGAGACAAAAGAGACAGATACAGAGAGAGACAGAGATCAACAGAGACAGAGAGAGACAGAGACAGAGAGAGACAGAGACAGAGACAGAGAGAGACAGAGACAGAGAGAGACAGAGAGAGACAGAGAGAATGAGATTTAAATCGAGACTACACTGGAGAGAAAGAATGTGCGTCTTCCTAAGTCTGCTCATTTCATTTAACCTAATGTTCTCCTTTAAGCTGGTTAACTTTTTGTCAGTTTGGACACAAGCTAGAGAGATGTGGGAGACTGAGCATCCTTTGAGAACATTCCTCTGTCAGTTTACCCTGTAGACAAGTGTGTGTATTGGGGGGAGGGGTGCTGTTTAAGGATCGAAGTGGGAGAGCTTAGCCTATTGTGGGTGTTAACATACCTGGTCAAGGGGTCCAGCACTGTATAGAAAAGCAAGCTGGGCGAGCCGTGAGAACAAGCCAGTAAGCAGGTTTCTCCATGGCTTCTGCTTCGGTGCCTGCCTTCAGGTTCCTGCGTTGGGTTCCTGCTCTGACTTGCCTCAGTGATGATCTGAGACCTACAAACCACACGAGGCATTTCTTCGCTAAGTTGGTTCTGGCCAGTGTTATAGCGCGGCAATATGTTAGGTCCAAAACGGGCCCCCAAAATGGCAGTGTTTCTGACAGTGTTCTGAATGACAGTCTGGGCTCGGCTCAGGATGGACTCTGACTGGGTAAACGGAAGAAATGGCAGCGATAAACAAAGGCTTAAACTCAGCACACGCGGTGGGTATAGTACGCAATAGAGTTTATTTAGGGCATGAGAAAGGGGAGTGGAGGAGAGAGTAGAGACAGAGAAGGGCGGGAGAGGGGGCGGGAGAGAGGCCAGCCGGGAATATGTGAAGAGAGAAGGGGAGGGGAATGGGGAGAAAAGGGACCGAAAGGATAAGAGAGTAGGAGAGTAAGCCGGTAAAAAGTGAGGAGGGATCAAACAACCCCCTTTTTACTGAGTCAGGCATACCTAGCTGTTGCCAAGTAACTGTGGGGCGGAGCCTAGAAGGAATGTTAACACATACCCTTTGCCCCTCCTCCTTGATGGTCCTGGAGTCTTAGGGACCAGAGGTATAATACAGCTGTCATTTGTGGCTGAGCACTACTTAGTCGCTTATTCTCCATACTTTAAACTCACAAACTCAGCTGCGGGTTTCTGGATTAGCCTCCAGCCGCCACACAAAGACAGCTCTCCAATTCTGTCTGAGAGCTACAATTAAGCGTGGTTAGAGACAGGTGAACACAGAGTGCATCTTGCTCCTGTGTCCAGTGAGCAAAGTTACAGTTCACACCTAGATCTTGGGAGCTCCATAGCCTTGGATTTGTGGAATTTTTGTAATTGTTTAATTGTTTTTATTTTAAATTATGCACAGGCATGTGTGTCTTCATATGGGTATATACACATTAAGCGACATCAGTGGCTTTGGATCCCCCGAAATGATTGTAAGCCACCCCGTGTGGTGGCTGGGAACTAAACTCAGGTCCTCTGTAAGAGTAGCAAGTGTATTTAACTACTGAGACATTTTTCCAGCCCTGGCTTTTTTGCTTTGTTTTGTTTTATTGTCTGGTTTTCTATCTGTATATGGGATGGATCCCCTAGGTGTGACAGTCTCTGGATGGCCTTTCCTTCAGTCTCTGCTCCACACTTTGTCTCCGTATTTCCTTCTGTGAGTATTTTTGTTCCCCTTTCTAAGGGTATGAAGCATCCACACTTTGGTCTTCCTTATTGAGCTTCATGTGGTTTGTAAATTGTATTTTGGGTATTCTGAGCTTTTGGGCTAATATCCCCTTATCAG
>NC_046155.1:224250651-224275651 GCF_011064425.1 Rattus rattus | reverse complement strand
CTACATCGCTGAATACAGTCAGTGACTTTCTCTCCAGAAAGCTTAACTGCCTTTGTGACCCCTTGCACAGGACTGAGCCCTTTAAGCCCCTCCCCCATCAGAAACTGGATTTTTAAGAGCTCAGACCTCAGCAGTCTCTAGGGAGGCAAGGCAGCTTCGAGTTCCTGAGTGCCTTGCATTTCACAGCCCTCCTCCCACCGCCTGGGTCTTAATTATTTCCCTCCCTTCTTCTGAGACATTCCATGAACCTTGCAGGGGATGGCACTGAGTCCCATTTAAGACTTGAGCAGCCAACAGTCAGTCACTCGTTCTCGGACCCTTGGCCAGTCCCGAGTCTGCACTGACAGATATTCACTACAAATACAAGCTTTGACGGAGGCTGGGGCCAGCCTAGCTTATGGTTATAAACACGAGTGTGTAGCGTGACACGTCAGTTCAGTAAAACAAAAGCAAGTTTCACTTCTAGTGACCACGACTTCCCGATCATGAGCCTTTGACCAGATCTGTAGTATCAGGCCCTCTTGCGGAGTGGACCTCGGAGTCAATCAGAAATCAGTTGGAAGCCTCTGTAACAGTTGTGCCACTGTTATATCCCTGGGGACATCCTGCCGGGCAAGTGGTACGTAGTATGTAAGGTGCAACGATGGGAAAGTCCGCTGTTGATTTTTCTCTCCCAGCCGCCTGCATAGGAATTTTGGTATGACGAAGGCTAGACAGCAGAGAGGAAGCTCAACCTTGTAGCGCGTAATTATTAAAAACAATCCACACTAGAGTTGGCAGTGCACCGGCATCCGGGCGGCGGCGGTTGGGGGTGGGGGTCTCCCCTCCCCCATTGGGAGCTGCAAGCCTCGGTCTTCCCAGGTTCCCACGGTTAGTTAGCGTGTCCCTGAACCGCTTGTATCTCCCAGGTCATCCGCCCCCTGCTAGCCCCGAAAATAAAAACCCTAGAGGCTTATAATGTACATGTCAGATTTATAACAGTAAATTCTCAATCCCCCCCCCCAAATGCCCACACAAAGAACTCAAAACTCAATTGATGTAAACGCAAGCTGCACACCTAGATGGGACAGGTGCGCCCTACATTACTCTATGGTCCTATGATAGCCATAGCTACCTGTGACTCTTTTTAAATTGGATATTTTATTTATTTACATTTCAAATGTTATCCCTTTTCCCAGTTTCCTCTCTGGAAAACTCCTATCCCATCCCCCTTCCCCCTGCTTCAAAGAGGGTGCTCCCCCCAACCCACTCATCCACTCCCTCCTGCCTTCCTGCCCTGGCATTCCCCTGGCATCGAGCCTTCCCAGCTCCAAGTGCCTCTCCTCCCATTGGTGTCCGATAAGACCCTCCTCTGCTACATATACGGCTGGAGCCATGGATCCCCCCATGTGAACTTCTCAGGTTCATCTTCTTCCTCTATCTCCTCTTTCTGACTCCTTCCATCTGTCCCCTCCTCTCTAAAACTTTCAGCCCCGCCTTCTTTTTCCACCGCCCAATCACAGGCTTTAGCCTTATCTGACTAATTAAGACTTCGCCTCCGTACATACAGCAATCCATAAACCTCACTCAGTGTGGATTCTGTGTGTTCTGCAACCAAGTTCAACAAGAGTTTCTTACTGTACAGTTCTGGTGGACAACCAAGAAGGATGGTAAGAGTCTGTATTCTTTCCGGGCCTCTGGGGCCTTTCTAGACAACAGCGCCTCATGAGGCGTCCCATACCTGACACGGAGTCAATAATCCATGACTTTCGGGATTGGCATTAACCACCCTCCATCGTCATTCTTTGCTTAGACTTTTGAGGTTGCCTGTTCCCCAGATCATTCATACTAAGACCTCAGACTCCACCAAAATTCATACTTAGATTTAGTATCCATGAAGCAGTATTAGGAGGTGGCCTAGTAGGACATGTTTGAGTCACGAGGGTAGAATGGCCATGATCAGACCCATGTTTTTCATACAGAGAGTTCACCTTTTTTTTTTTTTTTTTTTTTGAGACTGAATTGGTTATTGTTAATCCAGAAAATAAGTTTTTTCTTTTATAAAGAATATTATCTCTTTTGTCCTTTCTGTTCCATGTCCTGCTATGCGTGGAACAGCACAAGGCTTTCACCAGAAGATCAGATTTGAGGCTGCTCAATCTTGTACTCCAGCTTCCACATCTTTGAGCTTAACAAACCTCATTCCTTCTGAGTTACAAAGTCTCAGGTATGTTGTTATAGCTCTGAAAACAATCAGGTCACATCGAAGAGGAAGGAAACGGAAATCTTGAAAAATATTTGAAAAACTTAAATGAATAAAAAAAAAAAATCACGGACTGGAAATGTGGCTCAGCGGTTAAGAGCACTGGCTGCTCTTTCAGAGGTCGTGAGTTCAAATCCCAGCAACCACATGGTGGCTCACAACCATCTGTAATGGGATCCGATGCCCTCTTCTGGTGAGTCTGAAGAAAGTGACAGTGTATTCATATAAATAAATAAATCTTTTTGGGGTTGGGGATTTAGCTCAGTGGTAGAGCGCTTGCCTAGCAACAACCGCAAGGCCCTGGGTTCGGTCCCCAGCTCCAAAAAAAAAAAAAAAAGAAAAAAAAAATCACATTATCGTAATAAAACACCACCAATGATTTGACCAATGGTGGCTTGGAAGAAGAAGTGAAACTTCACGTAAAATCAGAACAATAGACCAGACCAGGCATGTTTGCAGAGGATTTGGGGAGAAATACCTATCAAAAAAGGTATATTAAATGTTACATGGAAATTTACTACTTTATAAGAGTAGTAAAATAAGTCATTTAAGGAAGAAAGTGAAGGAGGATGTGGCTCAATGGGTAAGAGCACTGGATGCTCCTCCAGAGGACCTGGGTTCAATTCCCAGCACCTACACGGCCTCTCACAACCATCTGCAACTTCACTTCCAGGGGATCTGACATCTTCTTCCAGCCTCTATGGGCACACAGAGAACACAGACATATATAGGAAAAAATACCCAAATACATAAATTATTTTAAAACAAATAGTTTGAGTTGAGGTACCCTACATGGGAGAGGTTAACACTTTCAGGATCCTTAGGTTATGAAACGAAATCCCCCATGCCAGGCTGAGAGACTTCCCTGTGAATCGTTCTACAGGGAGGTCCCGAAGATTCCCCAAACAATACGGACTATTGATAGCGCTCTTGGTTGCCCAATAGAACCTGATGAAAAGACCCTTATTGCTACACACTTTGGTCGCAAGATGTCAAGCTGGAACTTGGCTAAAAGTCTTTTTCTTGCTGGCTGGCTTTCACAGGGTTGGAAGGGGCTAAGCGGTCCTCTAGGGGGAAATAATCATCGGCAGTCTCATGTAGCTGCGTCCCCTGTGAACTAAAATACCAACCGCTGGTGTAGGAGTAGCCTAGACATTATCACTCTGACCAACTACTTTATGATTAGATTTAAGGATCAATATGAAGAAAAGAACTCGTGCCTGGAACTGGTAAACCTGGCCGAGAACCTGTAGCTGGGAGGTCACAGAGCCTGCGCACAGGGTACAACCTCAGCCAAAGGTCATTGCCCATCCTGAATGTTCCTATCCTCAGTCCCCCAAAACTTTATAAGCCTAGAATCAGTTGATCTGCCTCCTGATAGCCAGTCCTGGTGTGATCATTCACAATATATGCTTACAGGGCTTCCTGACCCCTTAATCTTCATATCTCCCCCCTTTGCTCCCCTAGACCATATTGGCCGACCCCAAACAAGGCATCTTTATCACTATCCACTGTATTACTGACTTTTCTATGATTGCCATAAAACACCATGACCAAAAGCTACTTAGAGAAGAAAAAGTTTACCTTGGCTTTTGGTTCCAGAGGGGTAAGAATTTATCATGTTGGGAAAGGCATGGAGCAAGCAGTAGACTTGGGATCTATAGAGTAGGAAGTCGAGAAACCACATTCTCAACCACAAACCCTATGAAGAAAGTAAATTGGAAGTGCCTACAAGACTGGAGGCCCACCCCTAGGGGTGTTCTTCTTCTAGCAAGACTGCCCCATCCAAACCTTTGCAAATGGTGCCGCCGGCTGGAGAGTGAGTGTTCAAATGTCTGAGGCTGACAGGGTGCAATTTCTCATTCAAACCAATACACCCACCCCCTCCCAAAGCTCAGGGAACACCTGGGAAGTGGAGACGGAAGGTTCTAAGAGCCAATGGTTGAGGAGGACTCTTGTAAAATAAAATTCCCCCTCTTAGGAGTGACAGCCAATGTCTAGAGAAAGGTTTTTTTTTCTTTTTCTCTTCTTCTCTCATATATTACGTCCTGACCACAATTTCTCCTACCACTCCTACTGCCCTCTAATGTCCCTCTCCCCCACTCCACCTCCCTTCAGAAAAGACAAGGGACATTAACCAACAGGACATAACAAGCTACAGTAAGATCGGGCACACATATCATCACATCAAGGCTGGACAAGGCAACCCAGTTGGAGGAAAAGGATCCCACAAGAGGACCCAGGTTGGACCCCTACAGGTTCCTTGATCTCTGCAGGTCCCCCATGGGTTCTAGGCAGTTGGTTCTGTGTGCCATGTTCTCATGGTGTGTTCCTGACCGCTCTGATCCCCCAATCCTGAGGAACAGGCTTCCTCTTTCTCTTCTTTTCTTTCCACTTCTCTTCTGCTTCCCCCCCACTTTCTCTCTCTCTCTCTCTCTGCCACTGACAAGTTGCCCATGTTCCATCCTGTAGATCGTCTCCCACCCATGCTCATGCAGGCGACCTCTTTGCACTCAGTTGGTCACACACACAAACACACATGGAGGTAAGAAAGGGTTTGTTGGGGACTAGAGTGATGGCTCCATCCATGGCTGCTCTTCCAGAGAATGTAGGTTCAATTCCCAGTACCCGCATGGCAGCACATAGCTGTCTGTAACTAGTTCTAGGGGATCTGACACCCTCACTCCAATGTACCTTAAATAAAGGGTTTTTTTTCTTCTTTAAAGAGAAAGGGCTTGTTGGGAGGAGAAGAATAAGAGGGTAATTCATTACATACACATATTGATTTGTCAATGAATTAAAGAATACAAAAAGGAAAAAAACACAGCAAAAAATCAGCGGAGTGAAGATTTAGCCTATAGAGGATATGGGGGTGGGGAGGATGCTTTATATACTGATGGTGGTGATTTAAGCTGTACCAGTTTACATCAACGTTAATGCTACTAAAAAGAAAATTGAAAATAGAACTGACTTATGATCCAGCATACCTAGTCATTGTTCTTTAGAGGAACAACCTGATAGAATAGAGGATTTCTTAGCTTGGATTACATGATATGGTCTGAGTAATCCAACCATGGCTGCTTCACACCAGAAAGGTGGAGAATCCAGTAGCTGTTTGAGCAAAGACTGTCTCAGAAGTTCCAGTCTGGCAGTCTGGCGCTGAAGGCCTGGAGTATTCCTGGAGAGGCACTGAAAGTCTATGTAGGCAGCCTGAAGGAGCTGGGTTATGATACCAGCAGAGGAATGTAACCGCAGCAGCAGCAGCAGCAGCAGCAGCACCAACAGAGTGGATGGACTTGCACACAAGAGTGAAGGCAAGCAGGCAAAAGTTTCCTTCTTACATAATCCTTCGCCTGGGCTTCATCAGAAGGTATTGCCCACATTGCAGCTGTCTTCCCACTTTCACTCACCTGATCAAGAAAACTCCTCACAGAAGTGACAGCAGCTTCTCTTCATTAGTTCTGGATCCAGTCAAGTTGACAACCAAGATCTACCGTCATTCCCCACCTAAACCACTGTGGAACGCATACTCTAAGGAAACATGGATACTTGAATGTCTATGTTTTTTGCTTTACCTGTTCACAATAGCCAGAAAAATAGCACAGCCTAGATGTCCACAAATAGATAAACGGAGAAAATGTGACACCACACACACACACAATGGAATTTTATTTGGTCATGAAGAAAAAGAAACCAGTGACAGTTTTGGAAAATGGGTGACAGCAGAGATTGATATGCTAAAGAAATAAGCCAGACTCAGGCCAGAACTCACAAAGCAGAGGCAAGCACATCTTTGTGAATTGAAGGCCAGCCAGGTCTACATGGTGAGTTTGAAGACATTCAGGGTTCACACACAGAGAATCTGTGTCAAAAACAAACAAACCAACCTCAAATAAGCCAGACTCAGCAAGACAAACACCACACAGTTTCTCTTATATTCGGAATCCATATTTAAATCCTCTGTGTGTGTGTGTGTGTGTGTGTGTGTGTGTGTTTCATAAGTAAATAAATAGAAGAGAATAAAAAGATCTTAATGGAAGGAAGAGGGAGGAAGAAAAGCAGAATATCAGAATGCATGTAACCTAAAGACAGAAGGCTCTGTGTGTGTGTGTGTGTGTGTGTGTGTGTGTGTGTGTGTGTGTGTGTGTGTGTAGACAGCGTGTGGAGTCAGTTCTCTTTGCTACCATAGGTTCTAGGTAATTGATGCTTTCCCCTGAAGTCGGTGTTCCAGCCTGGATGACTTTCCAGAATGGCCCAAGGAGCTTATAATTCATGTCTTGGGAGGAATCGGGAACAAGCCCTTGCAAACTGTGCTTCATTAATTTTTGTGGCCGTACCAGAGCAGAGCAGAGTAGGGTAGAACAGAACAGAATAGAATAGCAGTGGAATGGAGTAGAATAGCGTGGGAACAGAACCCATCAGAATAGAATAGAATAGAATAGAATAGAATAGAATAGAATAGAATAGAATAGAATAGAATAGAATAGAACAAAACAAAACAGAACAGGACAGGACCTGTCAGGACAGAACAACAGTCTAATAGAAGCAAGCAGAGTAGAATTGTTAACACAGATTCATCATTAGGATTACCCAGGACAAAAGTGTTCTGACCTGGTCTTGTGGCACACGACTTTAATCTCAGCTCTCAGGAGGCTGAGACAGGCCTGTGAGTTTAAGAGAAGTCTGGTCTATATGGTGAATACCAAGTCAGCTGGGGCTATGTAGTGAGACTGTATCTCGAAAAAAAAAATATGCAGACACAGAAAGTCGTTTATTTTCGTAATGGTTCTAAAATAAAGAAAGTTTCTTCCAGAGTTCATATAAATTGAATTTGCAGACTGTTCCTTCTTGCAGAAAATAGCTAGTCTCCACAGACAGACTCTTCTCTACAATGAAAACTAGGTCATTGGGGCCATGTGGAAACTTCCCCCTCTCTCTTAAGTGAAAGGGGAACATCGCAGAGGTTAGGTGATAAAGGAAGTGGGCAAAGTTTGAGGAGAGCCTGATGGGACTCTACCTGTGCAGTTTGTATCCAACCGTGAAAAACAAAACTATGCACGGGGCTGGTTTTTCTCTCTCATAAGCAGATCAACGGGCCCCAAAGAGTTCCTGTTCTTCCTTCATCTTCTTATGAACTCAGGATATAGGACTTTCCAGTAAAATCATCAAGTGTTAAAAAAACAAAAAACAAAAAAGAAAAAAACAGCGGTAGAGAATGGATTTGGAAGACACACAGTGCTAACTACCATTTGGAACGTGGTCTTGAACATTTTCAAGTAAAAGCAAAGCTCATCAGTTTCTAAATGACTGTAAAAACTGCGGTAACTTGGGGCCACCCTGATGGAAATTCCTTGAGATTATCCTTTGTTTACGGTTCCCTGCTGTAGTGGCTATTCCTGGTTGTCAACTTGACTACATCTGGAACGAACTACAATCCAGAACTGGAAGGCTCACCTTTGATCCTGATCTTGAGGCTGGGAGATATGAGTTTCTGACCTGGGTCTTGGTATGGAGATCTTGAGGCCAAGTGGTTATGAATCCCAGGAGCTAAAGTCAAGGAGATCTCTGAGTTCAAGGTTACCTGGGACAAAGCAAGTCTCAGACCCAGGCGTGGTGGTACGCACCTTCTGCTGGAGACCTACATAAGAACATTGGGAGAAGGAAGAGGTTCTCTTTCTTGCCTGCCTGCCTGCCTCCGTGGGACGGAGCCACCGCTAGATCCTTGGACTTCCATTCACAGCTGCTGCTGATTGCTGATGACTGGAAGTCATCAACCAATTCTCTTACTACACAGAGATTACCCTGTGACTCTAGAGAACACTGACTAAGACACATGCAGACATTATAGTTATATGTGAGAAAGTTTTTAACAGTAATTGAAAAAGACAATCAATTTAGCTTCAATGGGTCAAGAAATATAAAAAGGAGAGAGTTATATCGTCATGCTTATTAAACTTAGAAGAACATGACTTTAAGCCTCTCCGATTTAATGTAGGAAGGAATGGCTGGAAGTAAGGTAAAGTAAGGTGCTGTTTCCAAGAAGCTCCTTTTAGTGTCTCTAGATGCTTCTTCCACAGGTTTCCAACCTTCCTCCCTTGTCTTTATTAATGACCGTGCACAGTTGTTCAGAATAAAGTTAGACCCAAACTGGACTGTGCAGACAGGAATGAAACACACTCGGGACTATCAAACCATCAAGCTAACACTGACACGCACCAAAAAACAAAACAAAAACAAACAAAAAACCCGCTCTTGTTTATATACAGAATCTCCAAAAGCAAAGTCAATCTAATTGCCCATTCATGTACACGTGCGAGGGAAGATTAGTTTACATTTACACACATATCCACACGGAATGAAGTACGAAGATAAATTTTAAATAAATGTTATCTGTGGAAAAAAAACCCATAAACTGTGACCAGTACAAAGTTCAACTTGAGTGTTTTGTTCAATATTTGGTGCTTAAAAATACTCATATATAAACTGCTACACACTATAAAAGGTGAGAGAAACAAGGAACCAGTGTCCGGTGCAGGTTGATGCAGAGGAGAAGCCAGCCCCGGGAAGGTGTTCCCACAGCACTTGCACAACATAAATAGACCGCCAATCAGAAGTAATTGGCATCCAGTTCACCCAAGGTCAAAGTTACTCGAAATTCAACAGAACTAAGGAATACTGAAGTGAATGTCACTCAAAATCGAATAGCACCAAGGAACTTTCCAGAGGGGATAAACGAAGGCAATTTTTGATAATGTGCTTGTACTGTTAACATATGCTCGCTTGGCTTTTTTACCTTTAGACTTCAAGACACTGGTCTTGGCAGTGACATTAGTTCCTCCCCGTGATGCTGAGTGCTATGTACTTTATAATGACATCACACAACACCAGTGGAAATCTGCCTACACTAAGGAGCCATTGGATGCTAGCAACCTTGTAGGCAGGTGCCGGGTTCCAGATCTTGCATTCCAACCCCCTACTATTCTCCGAATTCTGCAAGGCACTGGGGCCCTCTCCCTCGGCCTAGTGCAGGATGCCTTTGGCTGGCATCCTGGACATGTTTCCCATGTCCAGGCATGTGCAGTGGAGGCCCAAGCCAGCTGCTAGTTGACGCAGGGACAGCAGAAGCAGCAGATGGTCCTGCAGGGGTTCTTCTTCTTGTATTGGACCGCCTTGCGCACCTGCGCCTTGGCCTCGCCGGTGTAGTCGAGGGTCTTCTGCACGTTGAGCTCGATGACGTTCAGCGTGTCTGCCTGCTTCTCCACCAGCACTGCCATCTGCAGGAAGAGCTCATGCACGTCGCGAATGCGACCCTCCAGGCGCAGGAGCTCGCGGTGGCGGCTCTCGATCTCGTTGAGCGCCGCCCGCGCGCCCTTCACGTCCGCCAGCAGGTTCTCGGAGAATACATCCCACTTGCCCTGCTCGAACATGTCCTCGATCTGCTCGCCCGACACGTCTTTGCCCATGATCTCCAGCTGCCGCTGGATGCGGATCTTGCAGTTGTCGCGTTGTTTCATCTCGGCCTGGTTATACTCATACATGGCCTGCTGGAAGGCGCGGGCCAGCGCGCTGTACTGTGCGTGTGAGATGCGTGCCACCGCCGAGTGCGCGCCGTGCTGAGCCTCTGCCTGCTCGCTCATCTCCTTCATGGAGCGCAGCTTCTGGTGGATGCCCTCGCCCCGGGTCTTGATGGCCTTGGCGATGGAGTTGGTGTCTCGCTTAATGCTACTGAGGCGCCTCATGGAGGTGAGGAAGCGAACGTTCTGCCTCCCCAGGCGCCTCACGTCGATCAGAAGCAGTTGGTTTTCATCCTGGATGTCCTGGATGACCCGGTACAAGGACTCCAGGATGTGGTCGGTCTCGAACACGATGTCCTCGTGGGGAGCGTCAAAGTCATCGTCCCCATCTGGGAATTGCTGGTCATAGCTCCTGGACAATTCCTGAAGCTCTGCAAGCCGGTCCTTCATTTTGCCTACAACAGAAACAGTCGATAGGATCCTTTAAATGACAGTCAGGTTTGTGCATTCAGGGAGTTGAAGGTCACAGTAAGGAATTTGCTCTGATGCCCAGTGCTCTTACTCCCTTTGCTGTGCCTGCATTAAAGCGGCAAAAGGCCCAGCGATATTTTACTTAGACGTAAAGAAATACTGTGAGGCAGACCCTTGGTTATGTCCCTCAGCCTCTACACATCTGCAGTTCAGCATCATAGGCAGCTCTAATTCAATCAGCAATTTAAAAATTTAGATTTGGGAGACAATTTCTTTTGTTCCCTTTTTGTTTCTCCATCATGAATCGGGCAGGCATAAGGGGGAAAAAACCAGAAAGGTTTGCAAAATTTTCAATAAAGACAGCACACACGGCTTTGAGAAAGACACTAAACACTCTACTCTGTGGCCACTTGTCACTAGCAAACACATCCTCCTGTACATAAAAACAACTTATTTCGTCTATGTGGTGGTCATACCTTTAATCACAGTACAAGAGAGGCAGAGGTAGGTGGATGTCAGTAAGGTGGAGGCCAGTCTGGTCCACACGTGAGTTCCATACAGCCAGGGCTACACAAAGAGACCTTGTTTCAAAACCAAACAAAGTTAAGTTGGCTTTATGTATTTGTCTCTTTAAAATGTTGTCCTGTCGTGAGGTGGGGCTAGGGCGCTTAAGGCGAGGGTCTGCTCTCGCTAAGCACCTGTGCTTAGTTCTGAGCACTCTGTCTGCTGCGTTAACCAGCCAGGCTATTCAAATCAGGGAGCGTTAGCTTCAGCCAGCACTCAGGCAAGCAGACACACACACACACACACACACACACACACACACACACACACACACACCAAACAAAAAATGAAGGAAAAAAAAAAAAAAACCCTTAATAGCTGAGCATGCCGGTACACGCCTGTGCTCCAAAGGCAAAGACTGGCAGATGTCTGCAAACTTGAGACAAGTCTGTTTTACATACTGAGTTCCACACTAGCCAGGGATACAAAATAACTACGTCTCAAAAGAACTAAGTAAATAAACAAACCGGTGAGTTAAACAAATGCTGTAAAGGGCTGGGGAGGTGGCTCAGAGAGCCCTGATCCCCCAACACCTGTACTATAAACTGGATGTGGCCACAAGGTAATCCCGGCTTTGGGATTATAGACAGGAGGACAGAACTAAGTAAATAAACAAACCGGTGAGTTAAACAAATGCTGTAAAGGGCTGGGGAGGTGGCTCAGAGAGCCCTGATCCCCCAACACCTGTACTATAAACTGGATGTGGCCACAAGGTAATCCCGGCTTTGGGATTATAGACAGGAGGACCTCCAGGACTGGCCATCCAGCCAGTCTCACCGAAGCAGGGAGCTCAAGCCAGCGATAGACTCTGTCTCAAAGGACATAAGGCGGAGGGTGGCTGAGAAAGACATGCATAAACTCATGTACAGTGCATGCTCCCATACAGACACACACACACACACACACACACACACACACACACACACACACAGGCATGCAGACAAACGCTTTGAAGCAAAATAACAGAATAAAGGCAACCCTCATACGGTGTAACAAAACAGAATTTGGATACTGACGTCAGGCGCAAAGGGAGGCCGAGGCAGGATGAACACCGGACCCTGTGAGTTCTAGCACAGCTGGGGCAACACAACCAAACCCCATTGGGGGAAAAGGGTGAGATCTTTTCACTGCCCGCCCCCCGCCCCATATCGTTTTCTAGTGGTAAGCATTGTTAACACTTTTCACAATTAAAAATCATTTGTACCGAAAATTTGAACCATACATGTTGTCTTACAGCAAGGGTATAACACGGGTCTCATTTACCCATCATGCAACCTTGGCTCCCTTTCATAAGGTTGGTACAAATAGTGTTTCCTATGTGCACACATTTTCAGTGAATTGAAAATGTGAAGTTGGGACTCATACATGGAACTTATACATGGTACTTATACATGGTACTCATACATGGTTCTTATACATGGTACTCATACATGGTACTTATACATGGAACTCATACATAGTACTTATATATGGAACTTACACATGGTGCTTTCTGGCTAGAAAGAGCCTGTTCCCACTACCTAGTCTGCGGCAAAGGCCTAGAACAAAAAGAAGCAAAATACACCCGGGAGGAGTAGAAGGCAGGAAATAATCAAACTCAGAGCTGAAATCAACCAAGTAGAAACAAAAAGGACCATGGAAAGAATCAACAGAACCAAAAGTTGGTTGAGTGAATGCGATCTCAAAGGCTTCCTTCAGGTTGCAGTAATTAATGCTGTGCGGCAGGACCAATGGACAGAGCATCTCTGGTTTGTTGATTACGGAGAAGAATGGCGACCACTGGCTGTGACTTCCCAGCTGCCGAGATGAGATGATTATTACATAAGCTAAGCAGAGATTCTTGTCTGCAAGGATCCAGTGTAAGTTTTAATATAGCAAAATCCCCCACTTAAGATGCAATTTCTACTCTTTGGAGGGGCAAAAATCAATCCTGGACTTTCTCCGTGACAGCGAATGTCATCCTCCTAGCAGAATAATTGACTGTGCCTTAGAAAGACGCAGCCTGGGGACAGACTTGAGGAGAATTAGAAGACCGATAATGAGCTAAGACGCTTGTAGTTCTGATCACTTTAAATTGATTTTAACTGACGTTATCGTCTATGTCTGACCACTAGGTTGACACTCTGTGTTTTCCAAGGAAGTACGCTAGCTAGCTAGCACAGAGCGGGAGCCACACCTCTCTGCTTAAATTAGTATTCAGTGGATAAACGAAATAGATGCATTTAGATGAACGGAGCATAGATGCTTTCCTTGCATGGTTCGGGGATCTAACGACCTGACACCATAGGTCCTCCGTCAGTAAAGACCTAAGGTCACTTGAAGGCACACATCTCTAATCTGTACAGAAGGCAGAGGGAACACTCAGACGCTTTTGAGGGAACTTTCCCAGTCCCTTCTCGACAGCACAGGCCTGGATGGGTAACGGAAAAGCTGCGAGAGAGGGTGTGTGCCAACCAACAGGCTTCCGTTCTGAGAATGCCTTCCAACATCTTAGAAACATGCATCTCTGCTGAGGGTACATCAAGACGTAGAGGAGGGCACAGAAGAGGGGATCAAGATAAGCTTTATGTTCAAAAGGGCCATATGGGTCATGAAATCCTAAGAGAGAAAATTATAGGAACCGATAAAAACAAATCAGACAGCTCAACCGATTCGAGCTTCAGGGCGGCAAAGAGCGGCACGTGAACGTCGGCAAACTGTTCATAGAGGCGCTGAGTTAGCACCGTTTGAATTCATCAGGCGGGAAATTCCAGGGACCGTTTGTAAGTATCAGAAGTCTGCCTCTAACGTTCCTCTCACGCACGCATGTGATGTGGCCTGAGGACTCAATACGAGACGGAAGGACTGGAAAGGGGGAGGGGAAGGAGGGGGATTGCTTAACCCTTCTCTTGTTGAGCAATGAAATTTCACACGAGGGCGCATAGAGAAGCAAAGAGATGGTGTCACCTACGTGGATTTCAGCTGTAAGGAGACCGTGAAGTCACCTGGGAGTTCCCAGTGCTGCAGCAGCCTGCGCTGAGGCATCTAGAGTGGGTTCCTAGTGATTCTAGCACGTAATCAAATCTGTAACCCATCCCACAGATCCCCCTCATGGGTGCTTTGTGATCACGAAAGTCTCGAGGTTCTAGAGAACCGTAAATGGCTCCCCGGGCTGAAGAGAGACTGAAAGGGCCAAGAAACCACAGCGAAGGAAAGAGGACAGCTCTCTGCCTCTTCCTCTACCAGAAAGATGGGGGCTTCTGAGGGCGGAGAGAGGCTGCATGTGAAACGAAGACCAGTTGAGAACCCACCTCCAGTCTAGTAAGTCACGGAAACAATCCAGGGAGCTCTGAAGGCAGTGTAAGACAAAGTGGTCGGAGCTCTTTACAATCACTTCACTCTCAGGAGAATAGTTAAGGCAGACACTAAGGAAAGAGCATTAAAATGGACATTGAGCTTCACAGTCACGTGACACCTTGAAGTACATTAATAAGTTATGTAACAATTCAAAATGAAGGAAGGTGTGACCCTATTAGCTAAATACAGGAGACATTGGGACCTGGGTCCTACTGTTGAATTTGGCCCATAATATCTTGCTATTTTTCTAGTCATGGCTCAGTTGGTAAAGTATTTGCCACCCAAGCGTGAGGACCTGAGTTGAAATTGCCAGCACCCATGTAAAAATCTGGACGCTGTGATGCAAATCTGTAGTCATGGCTCCGGGGCAGCAGAGACAGGTGAATCCCTGGAGCTCACTGGCCAGCCAAGTAATTTTATTTAGCACTAAATTCAGTGCGGCATTCACTCAAAAACCAAGGCAGAGAGAAAATTTGGAAGATACCTAATGTTAGCTTCTAGCCTACACATTCACGTATATATACATGTACCAACACAGGTGCACGCGCACAAACACACGTGAGCACATGAGAACATATCACATGGTACCCCACACACATGCTTGCACATACACGTTTTCTCTCACATCAGGACGCATGACTCAGGATCAAGGAATGGGGATGGCAACTGCAAAACTAACCCACCGGACGCTGCAGAGAACATTCACCAGAGTCACTGTCTCTGCTTGTCCCCAAGAAAGCACTTCATAAACACAGTGTGTAGCAACAACTGCTTGTGAAGGAAAGGTTTTACGTGCATTTACTCTGTAGCAACCAAAAAGGAAAGATAATTGTTAATTGTTACAGTCTCAAGTAGGTCCCTTTGAAATGACAAAGGTAATGTCATCTTGTCCTTTCTCCACTTTGCGTCTGCATAGAGAAGTGTTTCTTTGCCTTTCTCATGCTGCAACCCTTTAATACAGTTCCCCATGTTGTGGTGAGCCCCCTCCCCCCACATACACCATAAGATTATTTTTGTTGCTTAATAACTGTAGTTGTGTTACTGTTGTGAATCGTAATATAAATGCCTGATATACAGACGGTCTTTGGCCATCTCAGTGAAAGGTTGCAAGCCACAGATTGAACCTCTGGCTTAGCGCTGGAGAGATGGCTCAGCAGTTTAAGAGCACTGATTGCTCTTCCAGAGGTCCTGAGTTCAAATCCCAGCAACCACATGGTGGCTCACAACCATCTGTAATGAGATCAGATGCCCTCTTCTGGTGTGTCTGAAGACAGCTACAGTGTACTTATATATAATAATTTTTTTTAAAAAAAAAAGAACCAATGGCTTAGACAGTTCTCAGCCCTCCATCTCTCTCCACAACAGTCATATCTGCCTGATAGTTTCACAGCCTTGACATGCTGCAGAATTATTAACCAAAAGTAAATTAAAATAACTAGAAAAGAAACTAAAATAGCTAGAAAAGATATAAGATATAAAATAATTGGCAGGTTTTGTCTAAAATAATTACTATGCTCTGCTAGAAGTGAATGTTTCAAGGCTACGTTGACTCTTACCTAACTCTGAGATAAACTGTGGCCTTTGTGGTTTTGGCCTCTAAAATCTCTGCGTGCCTGGGTTTGGGCACCGAGAGATTTTTCAGAGTCACAAGCACATTCTTGGTCTGGCCCTCAATAAAAAAGGATGCAGAACCTCGAACTGGCTTAATCAGTGTGGTTGACTCATGTGGTTACTATGCTTCATCCCAAATTCATTTTCGAAAGTTCTGACTCTAGCCTGTCAGAATGTATCTGTATTTGGAGCTGGCAATGGAGTAATTAAGTTAAAATGAAGTCTTTGGGCGTGGATCCTAATTCAATGTGGCTGATAGGGAATTCAATGGAGGAAATTCTGTACACGCAGAGGGAGGCTAAGAGAAGACACAGTTACTCTGTAAGCCGAAGAAACAGACCTCAGAAGAAACACACCTTGCTAAATTAGTCATTTTTCTATGGTTTGATGAAACATTCTGACCAAGCGGGCTGACAGAAGAAAGAGATCACATGGCTTTGCCGTTTCTGAGGGCTGAGAGCCGACCACGGCAGGGAAACAGCGAGCGTGGCGGCGGGAGCAGAAAGCTGAGGGCTCACATCTTGAGCAGCGAGCGCAAAGCTGAGAAAGCGAACTCAAAATGGTGTGAGTCTTTAAACTCCCAAAGCCCATCTCTAGTGACAGCCTTCCTCCAGCAAGGCCACACTTAAAAAAAAAAAAAAAAAGATTTATTTATTACATGTACCCTGTAGCTGTGTTCAGACACCGCAGAAGAGGGCATCAGATCTCATTACAGATGGTTGTGAGCCACCATGTGGTGGCTGGGTTTTGAACTCAGGACCTCTAGGCCGGCAGTCAGTGCTCCTAACCACTGAGCCACCTCTCCAGTCCAAGGCTGCCCTTCTTAAACCTCCCTAACAGCGTCATCAACTGGGGACCGAATATTCAAACACCCAAGACATTGCGGAACCTCTCATTCAAACCACCAAACCTCCCCAAACACTTATATGGGATTTACAGCATTCATGAACGGTGAGGTGTGTCTAGTGCCGGGCTATCCAGACTTTTCTCACTGTGATATGTTAGTTACCATCTACAAAGTTCACGCCAGAGAGCTAGCTGCATACGGACTGACTGGGTTGTAAAACAAAACAAAACAAACAAACAAATTAACAAAACAACAACAACAACAACAGCAACAAAGCCACCAACAACAATAAAAAAACATGCTTATGGCTTTCCCCTTGGCTTCCATTCATAGCTGTCTTTGATTGACTGTGGTGAGCAAACTGGACAGGCCTAAAAGCCATTCGCACCGTCATACTCTGCCATGACATCTCTTGCCTCACACTGATAAATCAGATCCTTCCTGGTTACACAGCGCATTACACGTACTTTGACTCGTAGTGAGAAAACTCAGACACAGATATGGGAACACGGAGCAGAAGGAGGTGCAGACTGGATCGTGAGGGGTTTGCTACAGAGGTGAGTTGGAGAATAGGGGAGCAATCCGCCTCTCACTCTGGTCTCGAGTACGCACAGAGTGTTTAGTGGTTTCCTTTCAGTGAACGTTAACCACACGTTTAGACACGGGAGCTTGAATTATATGCAGCGTCCAGCTATTGATAAAGCGGAAAGCATCCTGTCCCCAAGGGAGTACCATCAATCGCCTCTGTATAGGAACCAAGCTCTTGTTTTGGGTTTCGTAATCTATAGCTGTTGGACCTCAGTTTATTTAAACAGTAGAAGGAAATGATGGCTGCCGGGCAAGAGGTCCTTTGCTAGTCCAGAGGAGACCCCAGGAGAAGCTCCTAGAGCGCCCCTTCCTGGTGGACGCAACCGGCACTGGCGTACACTGCCTGGTGAGCTGAGCTTGCAGCCCTGCCCTCACGCTGCACGCTTGAGGTCACGGCCTGCTCAGCTGCGATCGCCCTGAACAGACCTTTCTCAACTACATGCTGCAGCCCCTCCTGCCCAGCCGCCCCCACACCACAGTCATCTGGTTGGGAACAGGACATTCCACTATGTCACAGAAGCTTAGAGGTTGTTTTCCAGCTCGCCCATAAGACCACGCCCTTAAAAGACAACAAAAGCTCTTTCCCCAAAAGGTTGACTCAAAGCCATCACGGTTGAGTCATTTCACTCAACGGAGTGATCCTCTCGGTGCTCTGCTCTGTTCTCCATTTTAAAAAGCGACATAGCGAAAAAGGAGAAAGACCCAAGTACCCCCGACCCCATTCCCCACCCCCAGGGACAGAGTTTCTCTGGGTAGCTCTGGCTTCTCTGGAACTCACTCTGTAGACCAGGCTGGCTTCAAACTCTAATATCCACCTGCCTCTGCCTCCCGAGTGCCAGGATTAAAGGTGTGCGCCACCACTGCCCAGCAAGGAAGTATTATTTTATCCTTTAACCATTATAAGCTTGGAATATTTTCTTGCTGCTCTCAAGGTGATTAAAAGAAAGACAGTAAAAACCAAATGTTTTTTTTTCAAGTACGTTTGTCAAACACATATTTAACATTCTCTTATGGTGCGTTCAAAGCACAACATGAGAGTTTAAAGACCGTTCATCGAAATGGAGTTAGAGCTAGAAGAGATCATAAAAGTGTTCTAGGGCTGGAGAGACGCTCAGCGGTTAAGAGCACTGACTGCTCTTCCAGAGGTCCTGAGTTCAATTCCCAGCAACCACATGGTGGCTCACAACCTTCTGTAATGGGATCTGAAGACAGAGACAGTATACCTATATACATTAAATAAATAATAACTTTTTAAAAATGTGTTTGCTGTGAAAGTCTCTCCTGGATATGGCCTCATAAACAAGACCAGAACAATGACAAAATCAACATAGACGTGCTAACATGGAAAGGTGAACGTTTGACGGGGTGCCATCCCCAGTCAAAGAACTATGGGCAACTAAGGATTCTGGGAGAGGAAAAAGTGGTCAGCCCCGAAACTGTACACACAAACAACAACCAAAATGGACTCAGCCAGTTGTGTGTGTATCACTGAGACTTGCCCTGGCTTACAATTGGGTGAGAAAGTGAGCTAGTCTTTTTTTCTTTCTTTTCTTTTTTTTTTTTTTTTTTTGTTTGACCGAACCCAGGGCCTTGCGCTTGCTAGGCAAGTGCTCTACCACTGAGCTAAATCCCCAACCCCCGGAGCTAGTCTTCTGAGAATGGGGACCACACAAAGAAAGTGGCTGAGTGATTGAGCCTGGGGCGGACCTATCCAGAGCTGTCCTACTGTAAAAAGCTTGCATAGAGGTCAACTCGTGTCACTGCCTCAAACATAAGAGAAGACTAACAGCTATCTGGGGGTGCTTTATTGTCACAATAGTCAGTGATACACCTCTCTGGGTTGATCTGTGACCCTCCCCCCACTGTACTCTTCTTTAATCCCAAATTAGGGAGCTGATAGCAATCACAGAAAATTCATATTTTTTGGAAAGTTAATTCTCACGCATTTAAAAAATTTTTGTTATAACTTGAAAGAAAAATATAAGCAATATTCCAAACAACCAGAGGATCGTGATAATATTTCATGATCATAGTTTAAGGTATATATTTTGACCACCCATTACATTTGTGATATTCTATTCACATTTTATCTAAAATTCCATATAAAGACACATTTAGGTTTTCAGGAAGGATGCATAGCCTAATAAACCAGAGAGGATCGCTCTGTCTTTCCTGTTGATCTGTAGCTGGTCCCAGTGAGGATACAATAAGGCGTAAAGAGCTGCTTCACAGCGTCGGGTGCCAGGGAGTTGCTTCACGTTGCTGCGTGCTCTACGAGAGCCTGGCACCTCTACGTGCTCTAGCCTCGCAGCTCTACGTGCTCTGCGGGAGCCTCGCGGTCCCAGCACTGCACCGGAGCCAGGAACCGTGAGTTGGGGACAGTACACAGACACCTGGTAGCTCTACCTTTGGCCTGGGTTCAGTCTGATAGGAGGTCAGGAGAACTTGAAGAGCCAGTTTTGGTGCAAGTGGATCGTGCTGAGCGTAGCTCAAGTCTATTTGTCGTTCGGCTCACCCCCAAAGAAGGTGCAGCCGGCAGGCTCAGTGCAACTTTCCAACTGGCTTGGATCTGCCGTACAGTATCAGCCAAGACTGTGGCAGAGGATTTCCATGCCATCATACTAAAAGGAACCCAAATTATTGGGGGGCTCAACTTAGTCTCTAAAAAGTGTCTGGGGTTGATATGGCCAGACTCATCCTTCAGAGTGGTAAGGCAAGCGGTTAATTCTCCTCAGAGCCTGGAGTCTACTCAGAATCCCACATCTACATATAGAAGTAGGAGTGGCCAAGGGTTCAGCCCTGGCTGTTTCGTGAGGTCATGTTCTCATTCCACTTCTGGCACGGTTGGCCCTCGCTGGAGATTCCTCTCAGGCTTCCAGCATCCCGGCAGGTAGACAGGGTGATTGTCAAGAAAGGAATGCAACTCCTCAGAGGCTGCTGCTTTCCGAGCCTGCAAATGTCACTCTTCCTTGCAGTCTACCTTCTCCTGTGTATGAACGCCGACCTCACTGACTTAGAGCAGACTCAGTGGGAAGGTCCATAAAGAGCTTTTGCACATGCAAGACTAAATACTCTGTCTTTGCTACCTGCTTTCACGAGTTCCTTAGATTCACAGGACCTTAATTGGCTCAAAGAACTAATGCAGATCTGGTAAGCTCGCGTGTCCACAGCACGTTTTCCAGGGTGCTATTAACAGCCTATGTTCTACTTCATCTGTGGCCATAAGTGACCCTTACGCCTATTACGGGTCACTATATCATTTAAGCTTAAACATTTTTAATGGAAGCAGGGTCACGTGTGCTATGGCATATAGCTGGAGGTCAGAGGACCATCTTAGGGAGTCAGTTCTTTCCTTCTACCTTTGAGGGCCCCAGGGATTGAACTCAAGTCCCCAGACTTTCATAACAAGTACTTTACTGACTGAGCCATCCTGCCAGACCTATTTGAAGTTTTAAATTACTTCTTCTCTTTTCCCTTTTTAATAATTTCTTTTCTTAATTTTCTAAAATCTCCTTTTTCCTGTTTAACTCTTTAAACAGGAATATAAAAACTCTGAATTATTTGATACAAAAGATAAACATTTTCCATCGTCTAAATAAATTATTCATTTATTAAAATATTAATAAATAGTTAATAAAATTAAATAAATTTATAAACTAGTCCACGATAAAAATCTAAAACATCTCCCATCAGGTACCTTTTGTCCTAGCAAGTCATGAACACTTAGCAAGCACATTTAGAAGCATTGACCCTGGCGCTATAAAGGGGAGAACATTTCTCTGGTGAAATAGAGGACTCTATGAGGTTTCTTCTGGACAGGGGCATCCCACAGCATCGCCGAGAAAGCCACTGGGTACATTCCACCATCAAAAGTCTTGCATAGGTGAAGCTAAATAAAATGATGAGGAGGGAAACCTGGAAAAGGAAAGAAAATTCTAGAAAGGAAGAGAATGTTCTCATGTGCTTCTGTGTTCAAGAATCCCCAAGGTGGTTAGTTACTTGCGTTCCACACGTTTTGGAGACTAAGGAAGAATTTGGAGGTGTGTAAGCTAGTCTGAGGCCTTATAACCTCATGACTTAGTGTTTACAAACCCCAGGTTTAGCTTTCATCTGTATTCTTTTATTATTTATTGTAATGGGGGGGGTGTTACACATCTATGTGCACGTTTGTATACGAATGCATGTGCCCATGTGTGGAAGCTAAGGGCCGACAGTGGATGGCTTCCTTAATGGATGGCTTTCTTGATTGTTCTCCATCTTATGTTTTTGAAATGGGCTCCCTCATCAAATCTGGAGTCATTCAGCTAGACTGCCTGGCCAGCCCCTGGGATTTTTCCTGTCTCTGCCTGTCCAGTGTAGGGATTTCAGATGCGTGCTGACACACCTGGCTGCCCTTGTAAGTGCTAGGGGTCTGAAGTCGTGGTCTCATGCTTGCACAGTAAGGACTTCACCAACTGTCATGGCAGAGGGATTGTCTAAATTGGCAAGACACTTGGCTGGAAAAAAAATGTCTTCTAGGAGAGGAAGGAGGTTGTGAGCTCATTTAGAAAGATAAAGTAATGGAATTTTATGTGGCCCATAACTTGAGAGTAGATTTAGACTATCTGGAGTTGTATGACTGGAAAGAAAACCAAGCTAGCAAGAATAGAACGGCAAGGAAGAGAAGTTAACGGACCATCCAGAAAGCAGGACATACGGCGAGCTCTAGAACGTAATCGTGTTACAAGGTGTAGTGGATCTGCTTCTGGATATCGATCTAGCTTGAGTTACGAGAGAGTTGTACTGGGAATGGGGGTGCATGGCTGGCTAGAAATGGGTGCAAATGATCTGAAGCACTGGCAATGCCTAAAACTGAAAAATCAGAAAACTGTGACAGAAGTACTATTTAGAGACTGAAGGCACACATCTCAAGAAGCTGGACCTGCTTGCCTTTAGTGGAAATGTGAAAGGGGACTGAGGTTTTTTGGTTTTTGTTTTTCCATATTTTTTAATTATATGTTTCATGGAATTGGCTTTCCTCGAATATATAAGTTTGATGAAAATTAAAAAGTAGAAAAGGAAGGAAAGGGAGAGAGAGAGAGAGAGAAGGAAAGGGAGGGGGGCGAGCGAGTTGGGTCAAAAAGGACAGGCCTATAATCTCATCCATTACAGGAGGGGTGGCTATGGCAAGAGAATCACAAGTTCAGTGCCTGCCTGAACTAAATGCTGAACTCAAGGCCAGATTGGCAAGTTAGTGAGACCCCATCCCAAAACAGAATGTAAAAAGGCTTTAGGGATACAGTTCAATGGTAGAGTGGTTTTCTAGAGTGTGCAGGGACCTGGGGGTCCATCCCCAGTACTGAAACAAACAAACAAACAAACAAACAAACAAATGAAACAAAGAGATTGTAGGTAGGATTCTAGCTATTGACAGGCCATTGTATCCTTACTATGTACTCAATGAACTTCCTTCCTGAAGGAAAGAATGGGAGGGAGGGACAGGGAAGGGGGAGGCAGGCAGGAAGACCTAATTAATGCTGTGAATTTGGGCCAGAGTAGGGTGACTAAGACTTCAGAAGAGCTGGGCATGGTGGCACACACACTTAATCCCAGCATTCAGGAGGCAGAGGGAAGAGGATCTCTGTGGGTTCAAGGCCAGCTTGACCTGGTGTACATAGAGAGGGTAGGGAGAGCTGCATAATCGAGAAACCCTGTCTGTTTTCCTGAGGGCCCCGGGTCCCTGATTCTGACATTGATGGCTTCCCGTAAATTCCACTTTGGATTAGACCTTTAAACACATTTATAGTGGGATCAGAAACTTTTCACATGGACTGGAGAGAGATAGCTCGGCGGTTAAGAGCACAGACTGCTCTTCCAGAGGTCTTGAGTTCAATTCCCAGCCACCACATGGTGGCTCACAACCACCTGTAATGGAATCTGACGCCCTCTTGCTCACATACATAAAATAAATAAATAAATCCTTAAAATAAAAACTTTTCAAAAAAGGAGAAAAACTCTATGTACTAAGTTTTTGATTGAAATAAACCAAACTTCCCACAAGGCTTTGGATTTAAAAGTCTGAAAAGGAAAATGACCCTGAGCCAACACACACACACACACACACACACACACACACACACACACACACACACACACACGATCTCTGCACCAGGGAGGCTGAGGCAGGACTCCAGTGAATTCAAGTTCTACCCCCACAGTGAAACCCTGGCATGGGAACGTGGAAAGAGAGAGAAGGATCCTAAAATAATTGTCAAGGTGTTGGGCAATGGTGCCGTCAGTCAGCAGAGTGTTTATATAAAAGCAGAGGCTTGAGTTCCTCTCCCAAAACCCACATAAAAAACCAGCTTGCTGGCACAAGCTTGTGCTGTGCTAACCCAGGTGAGGAGGAGACAGGGAGGCCTGGGGGCCAGCTGGCCAGACCACCCAGCCTAGCCAGTGGCTTCCAGGACAAGGGTGAGATTCCATGCCTGCAAGAAGTCATTGATCTCTGCCTTCCATGCGCATGTGCACACATACGTGAAACACCCTCACACACTAAAATAAACAATTCTCAATTAGTGAATGGCTAAGTTTGGTGTTGTTGTTTTTTTATAAAATGAACACGGTAGTAAGGAACAGAGGCTGACACGACTCCATCATGAGCCCATAATGAAGAGAATAACACTTTGCAATATAAAATACAGACAGATGGATATGAGTAAAAAACACAGAGAACCATGGCATACAAGGACATACGGGACACACACCCATCAGAAAAACAGTAAGAGGATTGTAAACAAGCCAGGCTGTCATCGTTGGCTGGCATAAACTGAATTCTCTGTAATCTCCACCATAAACTCTCTAATACTATAGAGACATTCTGGATTTAGAGATGAAAAAGTGGGCTGGAGAGATGGCTCTGTGGTTAAGAGCAATGACTGCACTTCCAGAGGTCCTGAGTTCAAATCCCAGCAACCACATGGTGGCTCACAACCATCTGTAATGAGATCCGATGCCCTCTTCTGGTGTGTCTAAGGCAGTGACAGTGTACTTATATATAATAAATAAATAAATCTTTAGAGATGCAAAAGCAATGAGAGAAACGCTGGTAGAAAATTTATAATCCTTATCTGCCCTTAAGGAGACTGATAAATGGTCTGAAGAAATCCCAGCAGGAAAGAGAACCAGGCTTCGAGACATAAACCTGGAGACCTCCACGCAACAGAGAATGAGTGACAAGATGCCAGTTAGCAACTTAGCCGAAAATGAGAGAAATAATAAGGGTACAAGATCTAGAAAAATACGCGTGGTGCTGATGCTGAGAATGACAGTGGTGGAAAACAGGCAGGTAATCCTCAGTGAGTCACACGAAAATGCTCACAGCACTGGAAGTTGATAACTCGAAAAACTGCCCAATTCAATATCAAAAAGGTTGTGTGGACTAAAACAGACCATTCCTAGTGTCATCATCCTTCAACCTCTAAATACGAGTTGGCATGCTTCTAATTCGATCCCTTAAGGGACAAATCTCGCCACCTGAAATTTTTTGGGAAATGAAAAATTTATTATGTTTGTGTATGAAACTGTCCCTCGGTAAAAAAAAAAAGTAAATTAAAAAAAATTATGGTAGAGGATAAATAAGAGACTCAACGGCCCTTTCTGTGGTTTTGTGTGTGGGCGCACACACATGAAACAAACGAAGAGTGTAAATATAAAAGGAGAGATTAAATTTGAAATCTCAGCGTCAGCATGCAGGTAAGCAAAAAGGAATGCTAGACATATTGGTTAGCTCCATTCGATCACGGAATTGCGTGCGTATATCAAAATGCCACAGGATACCACACACAT